>NC_136500.1:76113303-76148303 GCF_053919585.1 Euprymna scolopes | reverse complement strand
CCAGGAGACAAAAAAAGATAAAACCAAACTACAAATATTAGATAATAATATAAATAAACAACAAACTAAAACCCGCAAACGTAAGAATAGACACAAGGAGATCCTATGGTTCAACCCCCCGTATTCCAAAAACCTAGAAACAAACATAGCTAGAGAATTTTTTAAAATATTAGATAAGAACTTTAAAGCCCCCCATAGATATAATAAGATTTTCAATAAGAACACAATTAAAGTCTCTTACTCTACTATGCCTAACCTTCATCAGAAAATAATTAGCTCTAATAATAATAAAATTAATAAACTACAAAATGCAACTATACAAAATACATCGGACTGTAACTGTAGAAGAAAAAATAAATGTCCCCTACAAGGCTCATGTAAAATTAAAAATGTTATCTATAGCTGCACAGTATCAAAAACTCCAAATATACAAGAACCTATCAACAGCCATAACTCAACTACCGAATTAAATAATAACACCAACTTAAATCAATCTACCGATCAATTATTAACCAACCCACCACATTATAATTCAACAATAGACCTAACGGAAAATAATCATAATAATCAAGAGGTAATATATATTGGTTCCACATCTGGCCCAATAAAACATAGAATTTCAACGCACAAACATTCTTTTAAAAATAACTCTCTATCAAACCAAACTACTCTATCCAACTATATTTGGCAACTAAAA
The DNA here is from genome assembly GCF_053919585.1 of Euprymna scolopes. Lineage (NCBI taxonomy): Eukaryota > Metazoa > Mollusca > Cephalopoda > Sepiida > Sepiolidae > Euprymna > Euprymna scolopes. The sequence goes on along the minus strand of NC_136500.1, from coordinate 76,147,606 downwards.
AATAGCAATATTTCTTTCAACTTAAAATGGCAAATAATTGAGACTTGCAAATCATATAAACCAGGAGATAAATTTTGTACATTATGTACAAAAGAAACCGTAAAAATTTTAAAATATGAAGATATAAAAAGCACAACCAAACTAGTAAATTCAAGACACGAGCTTCTATCGTGTAATCATAAACGTTGGTTTAAATTTAATAAATATAAACCACCTTAAATCATTAAGAATTACTCATTAGTAAAAATAGATTTTTTTTTTTTTTTTTTTTTTTTTTTTTTTTTTTTTTAATAAATTAAGTTAAACCAATTACCGCCCTTAGACTCGTAAATCAAATAATAAATAAAGCCATGACAATTATCTCCCCTTAAAAACTTGCAAAAAAAAAAAAAAAAAAAAAACTCTCTCTCTATAGATATTAACTGTAGCGTCTCTAAATCAAAATACGCTAACGGAAACAATTTACTGCACGAGCGTCGCCCTTTTAAAATTCATCATTCAATAAAATAAAAAGCTATAGCAAACATCTAAATGACTACTTTAAATACAGTTCCTGATTTCAAAAAAAGAAAAACCAAAAGGTAATTATATATCTATATATTTTTAAATCAAATTTATTATGTAAATTCAAAAATATATATATTTTTTCTACTCATTTCTATCTCTAACCTATACCAATTTCCTTATTAATTTTCTTATAAATTTTATATCCAAACCTTTTACTTCAATTTTTCAGATTCATCTGCCTTACTTTTAATGCTAGGTTTATTTTTGGTGTCTTTTCAATTCAATAAAAATCCTCCTAAATTTGCTGATGAGGAGACCGTGCTTACCAAAAAAACTATGTATAATTATTCTACGTGACTTCATGTATACCACAAATAAAAAGCACGGATTTCCGAAACGATCGTACAGATAATTGACTTTGTTGTTGTTCCTTCTTATGAAACTGATTTTTAATTTAATTAAATTTTGATTTTTAAATTTTAAAAATTTTAAAACTTTTAAATTATAAATCACATTACTTAATATTGAATTAGCTCTAGGACATTTAACTATCGAGCTTATTATATATCTAAATTACAACGAGCATTTCCTGTATTTTAATTAAACTAGTAATTTCACTATTACATTAAAATACACTTAGCTCTTTAGACTATTATTCTAATCTCCTTTAAATTATATATATATATATATATATATATATATATATATATATATATATATATATATATATATATATATATATATATACAGCCTTTGAGATTTGAAAAAAAAATCACTCGACCGCCGGTCGAGTGTGAGGGAAAATTTACTCGCCCCAAAATATTTTTGCTCATCTGACTTTATGTCTTTGCTTCACTCAATAATAGTAAATAATTTTACAACAATTCAAGAAATTACCGTGTGTATAATCCAACAAGAAAATATTTGTTTAACTCGTGTAAATTAACTATTTTATTACTACAAACATTTCAGTAAATATTCCACAAAACTTTAAAATACAACACCAGTTTCTTTATATAGCATCATTCATATTATTGTTACATAGAAATAAGAATCATTTCTTTGGATGCTTGACTGAACGATGCGTTTTTTCCTCTTTCAAATGTTTGTCTTTACTTTTGTAAGCATGAAGTGTATGTAGTTGTAGCGTCGAAGAATTTTTTTTCCAAATGAATTTCAAAATCAGAGAGCTAAATGAAGGCGAAATTTTGACTACACACCGAATGTGTTAATTTGACCTGTTGCTGACCTTTAGCATGACCACTCTTTTTTCAATATGATATTCCAACGGTCTCACAGCTAGAGATGAAAGAATTCACAAATGGTGAGACATAGGTCATTCTAAGGCACCGGATATTTGAGGGTCGTAAAATAAATGAGTTCCCCCCCCCCCGTTTCTTTATTTAAAGAAATTTTTTCTACTGGCAGGCAAGTGATTACCATTTTTAGTCGCCCCAAGAAATTTTTGATCGATTATGGCGACCGGTCGTGTAAAGTCTCAAAGGCTGTATATATATATATATATATATATATATATATATATATATATATATATATATATATATATATATATATATATATATATATGTTGAATATGAAAACTAGTGGCTACACATATGCAAATATGTTTCAGCGACAACCCTGCTAGGAAAAATCACATCATCAGGCCAAGAATATCTCCAGAAGTATCAGTCAAAAACACTACCTTTTTATATTAAAACCAATCTATAGGATTATATCATTGCCAAGGGTAAAAGGGGCAACCAGACAAAATAAGTGATCACATAATACAAATTGATGTGGCATCTGCCAATATAATTTTATAGTTATGCTTTTTTAGTTAGCATTAAACATCCGGCTCTACTTTTAGTAGTTATTTAAGGAATACGGATTTTAGAAGAATAAGTCGCAAAAACAATAATTAACGTTTTTTACATATAAATTGATTATTAACGTTTTTAACATTTAAGTTGAGATAAAATCATACATATATATACATATAAACGCAAATATACACACACACACACACACACACACACACACACATATATATATATATATATATATGTATATTTGCGTTTTTATATATATATATATATATATATATATATATATATATATATATATACATACAAGTCTAGTTAGATACGACATATTTTCTTTTTTCTGAGCTATCATTGTAAAGTTACCATTAGTCGAGCAATCTTTTCGTTTCAGCAAGCAAGTTATTCTTAGCTGGATGATGTGATTTTCCCTAGCAGGGTGGTCACTGAAACATATTTGCATATGTGTAGCCACTAGTTTCCATATTCAACATATTCATATTGCTCTGTTTAAACATTGAGCACTCTTTGGTAGACACATTGTGTATTTTTGTTTTTGTTTAAATAACTAAACCATACTACCAATAATATACATATATATATATATATATATATATATATATATATATATATATATATACACACATATATATATACATATATATACACACATATATATACATAAATATATATACATATATATACACACATATATATACACATACATATATATACATATATATACACACATATATATATATACACACATATATACATATATATATATACACATATATATATATACACACACACATACATATAAATACATATATATACACACATACATATATATACATATATAATTATATACATATATATACACATATATATACATATATGCATACACATATATTTATATACATATATACACATATATTATATACATATCTATATATACATATGCATATATATACATACATATCTATATATACATATATATATATACATATGCATATATATATACATATATATACATATGCATATATATACATACATATCTATATATACATATATATATACATACATATATATACATATATACATATACATATATATATGCATATACATACATATATATATACATATACATACATATATATATACATATATATATACATATACATACATATATACATATATATATACATATATATACATATACATTTTTTATATAAATATACATGCACATATATACATATACATATATATGTATACATATATAAACGTATACATGAATATACATATATATATATGTATACATATATATAAATATATATATATGTATACATATATATACATATATATATATGTATACATATATATATATGCATACATATATGTATACATATATATATATGCATACATATATGTATACATATATATATACATATATATATATGCATACATATATATATGCATATATATATATATGTATACATATATGTATACATATATATATATATATATGTATACATATATATATATGTATACATATATATACATATATATACATATATATATGTATACATATACAGTTGGGCGCAAAAATATTCGACCCCTGTCTAAATTTTCTTGTTTCGTTGAATCTATACTTCAAAAATCTTCATAACGCCTTTTAACGGCTAATTATGAATAAATTGTATATTTTTCAACAATAAATGAGGAAAAGTAATTCGAGATTAATAATATATATCAATTTATTTACAAAAAATATAAATATGGATGTTGCAAAAATATTCGCCCCCTTTAATTTAAAGTTTAAATAAAAGCGTCATTAAATTTATTATTTTAGTCTGATCTTGTATTTATTTCCTATAAATAATATTTATGACTCTACTGAATCTAAAATCAGTTCAAATTGAACTTCAATTCCATATTGAATGATTGAATAATTGTTTCAAATAAAAAAAAATTCTTTTTCAACGTCAACAAATCTGCAACTATGACAAAGAACAAAGAGTACTCTGAAGACATTAAAAAGAAAGTAATCGATGCCTACCAGTCTGGAGAAGGTTATAAAAAAATTTCCAAACGTTTTTCTATACCACGGTCGACTATTATGTCCATTATCAAAAAATGGAAAGTTATAGGGATTGTATCAAGTCTTCCAAGATCAGGTCGTCCAAGAAAAATTACAACATGTGGGGCTAGGAAAATTGTTAGACAAGTTTCAATAGACTCTAAATCTAACCTAAAGGACGTGCAGAACGATTTGAAGAATGCTGGCTCAGATGTACACTTGTCAACTATCCGTAGGGCATTAAATCGTGCCGGATTGCATGGACGTATTGCCAGAAGGAAGCCCTTACTTTCCAAAGCTCATCAAAAGGCTCGATCAAATTTTGCAAAAAAGTTCCTAGAAATGCCTATTGATTACTGGAATAATATAATTTGGTCAGACGAAACGAAAGTGGAACTATTTGGATGCAACCAGCAACGCTATGTTTGGCGAAAAGAAAATACTGCTTATAATGTGAAGAATACCGTTCCAACCGTTAAGCATGGAGGTGGATCAATCATGGTGTGGGGCTGTTTCAGTATAAATGGAACTGGAAGATTAACCATAATCGATGGAAGAATGGATTCAGTAAAATATCAGTCCATACTGAAAGAAAATCTTGTTCCGTCTGCGAACCAGTTGGGGCATGGAAGGAGGTATACCTTTCAACAGGACAACGATCCTAAACACACTTCAAAGAGCACTAAGGCATTGTTGAAGAATAATAAGGTGAAAGTTCTAGAATGGCCTTCCCAGTCTCCAGACCTGAATCCAATTGAACACTTATGGCATGATTTAAAAATTGCGGTACATAAAAGAAAACCATCTAATTTGATTGAATTAAAACAGTACTGTCAAGAAGAGTGGCTTAAAATTCCAGTGGACAGATGTAGAAGTTTCGTTAGATGTTATAGGAAACGTTTACTTCCAGTAATCAAGGTCAAAGGAGCTTCAACCAAGTATTAATGAAAAGGGGTCGAATACTTTTGCAACATCCATATTTTTATTTTTGTAAATAAATTTATTTATATTATTAAGCACTAATTACTTTTTATTATTTTTTGTTGAAAACTATACAGTTTATTCGAACTTAGTCGTTAAAGAAAGTTTTAAAGATTATTGAAGTATCCATTCAAAGAAATAAGACAATTTTGGTAGGGGTCGAATACTTTTGCGCACAACTGTATGTATACATATATGTATACATATATATGTATGTATACATATATATATGTATACATATATATACATATGTATGCATATATATACATATGTATGTATATATGTATAGATATATGATATATGATATATAGATATATATACATATGTATAGATATATGTATAAATATATGTATATATATATATATGTATGTATATGTATACATTTACATATATATACATACATATACATACATACATATATATACATTTATATATATACATATACATATATATATACATATATTTATAGATATATACACATATACATATATACACACATATATATATACATATATTTATAGATATATTTATACATATATATATACATATATTTATACACATATATATATACATATATATACATACATATATTTATACACATATATATACATTTATTTATACACATATATATATACATACATATATTTATACACATATATATACATATATTTATACACACATATATATATATACATATATTTATACATATATATATACATATATTTATACACATATATATACATATATATATATACATATAAATATACATATATATATGTATACATATATATAAATATATACACACATATATATACATATATATGTATACATATATATATACACACATATATATACATATATATGTATACATATATATATATATATATATATATATATATATATATATATATATATATATATATATATATACATATTTTTTTAATTTTTTTTATTACATTTTCACCCCAAACAAGGCACATTGCCACTTTGGTATAGGGGGCTACTATCTGGGTCAGCAACTACTGGGGCACTATGTAGGGATTTGGGCAGCAAGATGTCGGTTCACGTTGCACTTGAACTTCTGCATATCAGTACAGTTAGGGAAGCAGGATCCTGGAATGGAATTCCAGAGTCTAGCGGTTCTGGGGAATAAACTACTGGAGTAGAAAGATCTTTTACATCTAGGGATCTCTACTGTGTGGGGGTGGGATTTAGCTGCCTTTTGGGTTTGTCGAGGGTGTCTGCGTCGTGGGGGCACAAGTGTCTGCAGTTCGTCAGAGCATTCACCATTACTTGTAGAACAAGCAGAGAGATGCAACGTTTCGTCGATGGGACAGAGGCTGAAGCTTAGATGCCAGTTCAGGGCCTATCAGATTGGTGACTCTTTTTTGAACCTTGTCTAGGAGCGAGAGACTAGTAGTAGACGCACCAGCCCAGATGTGACAACAATACTCCATACATGGGCGAATGGTGGCCTTATAGAGATACAGGATACTTTCAGGTGTCAGTAGTTTTCTAGCACGGTAGAGAGAGCCTACCTTTTTTGCAGCGGCCGTGGCAATGTTTTCAATATAATTGTTCCAGCTCATGTTTCCTGTGAACGTTAGGCCAAGCAGCTTGAAAGATGTACTCTCAGACAGGGAGTCACTGGCCATTGCTATTGGTGGCAGAGAAGGTTTCTTGTAATAATTGAAGGAAACCAGTTTAGTCTTGGCAGCATTGAATGTGACCATCCATTTATGTCCCCATTCCACTACAGATTGGAGGTCATCCTCTAGTGTTTTTGCCATTTCTTTAGATATGTGTTCATTTGTTTTCCTGTCATGCCTGTTATAGAGTGTAGTGTCATCAGCATATATACCCATCTCAGAGGCAGTTTTGTCGGGGAGGTCATTAATAAATATCAGGAACAATAGAGGTCCAAGAATAGACCCCTGAGGCACTCCCGCATTTATATCACACTGTTTAGATGTTCGACCGTCGAGGACAACCTGGATTTTTCTCTTATCTAAGAAGGGTTTAATTATGCTAAGTATTCTACCAGTGATACCGTATGATTTAATTTTCCTGAGGAGACCCTTGTGCCATACCCTGTCAAAAACCTTAGATATATCTAGAGCTACCGCTCTGCCCTCCCCCGCTTTGTCCAGTGAATGGTATATATGTTCAGAGATTACAGTGAGGATGTCAGCTGTGGAATGGGCTTGTCTAAATCCATATTGTTTGTCAGTCAGAAGTTTAGCATCTGTAAGGTGCCGGACTAGAGCATGGTTAATTATGGTCTCAAATATTTTGGCGAAAAGTGGGAGGAGGCTAATGGGGCGATTATTTGATGGGTCAGTTCTTTCACCAGAATTCTTGAATATTGGTACCACAGAAGTAGTTTTCCAACAGCCCGGAAAGCAGGATTCATTAAGGCATTTGTTGTAGAGTTTGGAGAGAACTGGAGCTACTTCGGCTGAGTACTTTTTTAATAGCACAGCTGGGATGAGATCAGGTCCACATGCTTTTGAAGTGTCAAGGTTTTTTATGATAGCATGTACCTGAGCAGGGGTGATTTTTAGATCGTCTAGCGTGGCGTCTGTCCGCAAAGGAAAGTCAGGCAGGGGGTGGTTGGAAGGGTCCAGTGTGGAGTTCGAGGCAAACTGGCTGGCAAGCATATTAGCTTTGTCGGTTGCTGAGCAAACAACCTTGTGATTGTTGGTTAGTGGGGGAATTGTTGATTGCCCATTATTTACTACACTGTTGTAGATTTTCCAGAAGTCATGATTTCCCAATTTTTGTGCTTCGATGCGTTTTTTAGTGGTTTCAGTAAATTCTCTCTTGGCTGTCGCTATTTCTTTCTTAACGTTATTTCTAGCTTCTATGTACTTCTGTTTGTTTGAACTGGACTTATGTCGGGTAAATCTGCGGTATGCATGCTGCCTTTGAGCAATGGCAGTTGCGCAAGTCAAAGTAAACCATTGGGGAGAGTGGGGCTTGCTATAAAATTTTCGCATGGGAACATGTGCTTCCATTGCGGTTTTGAACCATTCAGTGGTCTCATTTGCACACTGTTCAGCAGGAAGAGAAAAAATATTTCCCCATGGGGCATCTCTGATAAGATCTCTGATGGCTTCCCAGTCAGCTTTTTTATAATATCTCGTTGTTTTGAGCACTGGCTCTTCAGTTTTGGGTCTAGAATTTAGGGCGATTTTAACCATTATCACTGCATGGTCAGCGTTCCCGAGTGGGCTGTCAGCATTTGTTGTACAATCCTCGGGAACTGTAGTCAGAAACAGATCTAGAAGTGATGCTTGTTGTTCTTGCTGGTCAGGGAAACGGGTTGGGAACGTAACTATTTGTGATAGGGAGTGAGATATAGCAAAACTATGTACTGTGCTGCCCGCTGCATCTGTGTGAGTAGTTTCCAAGCCAGTTTTTGTGGTGAACATTAAAGTCACCAAATACATTGACTTATGCGCTAGTATCGAGAGAGAGTGCTGTGTCTATACTGTCAGAGACTTTGTTTATTATGGTGCAGTCCTGGGTCGAGGGAGAGCGGTAGAGAAAATAAAAGTAGCTAATGTTGTGTTATATGTTTAGTCTAAAGCACATAAAGGCTTTTCTAGGTTTGTTTCTCTAGTCAGGGGGAGGGTGTTACGAATGTAGACTCCAAGTCCGCGCATATGTCTGTCAGAGTCCTTACGGAGAGTGGGAGATAGCCAGGCATGTTAAAGTAGTTAGAGGGGATGGAGGAGTGTAGGTTAGTCTCGCTTAGTGCTAAGATATCCGGGGTATTTGTTAGGAGAAATGCTTCAACATCAGCTAAATTAGTTCTAAGCCCACGGATGTTAGTGAATGCAAGCCTCAAGGGAGGAGGCAAGTTGAATTTGTTTGTCCCTAGGCCTGGTTTGAGCTTATTTTTTTATTGTAGTGTCATCATGTTTTTAAAGAGTTTCAGTTAGGTGAGGGGGAGCTGAACAAGAGGTTATGCAGGATATCAGACATGCAACACAATCAGACCATTGGCTGACCTTTCTTCAACTAGGACTGTGGCCTTGGGAAAGCCCATCGGGGATGAGTGCAGGGTCCCTTTGCATGCGCGACATGGCACTACAAACAACCCGATATTATACAACTGTTGATGGAGCAGCCACTCTAAGCGCTACCAAAGAGTTAGGGCTCCTGTACTACCAGTTGGAAACAGCAGCCAGGAACTGTCAATCCAGTACCCTCAGCCCATCAGAAGAAGATCACCCCAATCTAATTGCACAGGCATGCATGGTACTCAAGCACTCCCAAGTGCCCAGTTATGAGGGGTGGGATGTGTCGGGAATGGGGGAATGGCATTCAATGCCCTAGACAAGAAACAAGATCTACCACTAAGTGATTTGTCGATTCACCTGGGATAGTGTCTCTGTGCCTGATTAATAGGCAAAGAAGGAGTATGGAAGCCGGCGATAGACAGAGCCTATCTACTCCTTAAGCAATTTAGGTTTGCAGACTGGTAATTTGTTTGAGTCACCAGCTCTAGGAAGGTTGTCGTCCAAGACTGGAGAGGCCTCCCTCCCCTTTGGTTTAGTTTCAGAGTTTTCCTTCTCCTTGAAGGGTGATCTGGGAAGATCTATTGGGTCCATCAGCCCTGAGAGGGTTTGCTCCGCGCCTGGGTCCTACTCCAGGTATTTCTGCGACCCCGCGTGGTTAGTTAATGTTACAGGGTTAGCTTGTAAAGGTTATATATCTAATGAATAGTTACACACCTCGAAGTCATTTAGGGGCATGCAGTGGAAGTGGTTTTGTGGGGAGGCTTGTTGGTTAATGTTACAGGGTTAGTTTGTAGAGGTTATATATCTAATATATCAAAGTTATTTAGGGGCATGCAGTGGGAGCAGTTTTGAGGGGAGGCTTGTTAGAAAAGCGTTTGTGCGGATTAGGACTTTTACCTTAGGTTTTTTTTGTTTTTTTTTTTATAACTTCATGTTAGTTTGGGTTCAGGATAACGTTATAGTTTGAGTAGGTATTAGGAATTGAGCTAAGAAATTTTGCCCAGTCACTGTATATTTAGGTTTACGGAGGTTAGGGTGTAGGTGCAGTACACTCAGGGTGTAACTGGAGGTACATTTTAGGTTACAATTATATACATGTATACATATATATGTATACATATATATATATATATATATATATATATATATATATATGTATACATATATATGTATACATATATATGTATACATATGTATACAGATATACATTTATATGTATACATGTATACATATATATGTATACATATATATACATATATATGTATACATATATACATATATATACATATGTATACATATATATACATATATATGTATACATAAATATATATATATATGTATACATATATATATACATATATATTTTTTTCTTCACCATATTCCTTCTGCTTCATTTTTTTTGTTTTCAAGTACGATCTTTGACTTACTTGTTGTTTCATCAAATGCTTCTGCATGCAAAATCCGATCCCACATTTTTCTAATTCCTATCTTCTGATGAGAAGGAAAGTATTTCTTTGAAACTCCGCGGATTAAGGACTATCCATTCATCTAGTGTTTCCTTTTCAGATTAAATATGTTTTTAACTCATTTCAAAGTGTTTTTAAACATATTTTATTAATTGTTTGCTCATATATATATACATATATATATATATACATATATATTATATATATACATATATATGTATACATATATATACACATATATACATATATATATACACACATATATATACACACATATATATACACATAGACATATATATAGACATATACATATATACATATATATACATACACATATATATATATACATAAACATACATATACACATATAGTATATACATACATATATATACATATAAATACATATATATACACATATTATATACATATATATATATATACATACACATATATACATATATATACACATATCATATACATATATATATACATACACATATATACATATATATACATATATTTATATATATATACATACATATATATACATATATATATATATAAATACATATATATACATACATATACATATATATATATACATACATATATATACATACATACACATACATATACATATACATATATATGCATATATATACATACATACATATATATACATATACATATATACATATACATATATATATACATACATATACATACATATATACATACATAGACATACATATATAGATACATATATGTATATATACATATACATATATATATATACAAGATGGTAAAATTGAAGTATAATATAAATATTAAAGAATTAATATTTATAAAGTTATCTTAGCTAGATGTAAACTTATATAACCTCATAAATATTGATTCTTTAATATTTATATTATACTTTAATTTTACCATCTTGGATCATTTTGGCAAATTTAATTGTAATTTATATATATATATATATATATATATATATATATATATATATATATATATATATATATATATATTAGCAAATGGGTCAAATTACAATCATCATCATTATTTAATGTTTGTTTTACATACTGCCATGCATTGGACAGTTTTAAAAAATTAACTTCTAACATAATCGATATACTCTCAAATCTAATATATCCTGCACTGTCAGCCAAGCTCCAACACATCAGCACAATTTTGCATCCCTCTGTGTGTTTTACAAGTGCTTTTATGGAATGTTGTTCCCTCTCTATGTACATAGCCACGACTAATCAGACAAGCAGGCAAAATTACACTCCTTCACTGTTAAGGTACAGCCGGCACTAACGAAATTGAAAAACCTATCTGAAGCATTTAAAACTCAAGTGAACTCTTTTGGATGGTGGCATATAGACATTTAGCGAATAGATGCAAAATGTTTACAAAGGGAATAGTTATCTCTCGATAAATGACCAATAAATAAAATAAAATAAACTCTGTGAATCAATGTTAAATCTGTAAATGGGATTTATAACCCATTATGTGGTGCTTAGTCTTATGTTATAAATGAACAACATCTAATAAAAAAAAACAATTTATGCTTATTTAATTTTTTTATTGTCAAGAAAAAAAATTAAAAGAATCAGCTTGGAATAAGAAATGAGGCTATAATTTTTCCGATTCTGTTACCAATCTCGATAATCCAAAAAGTTCGGATTTTTCCAATTCCAATCAAGCGTTCCAACACTAGTTTATATATATCGTCTCACATTACCCTCAAGAGAAGCAGGGATTAGACTACTTCTTGATCAATTCAACAGACAAAAGAGACAATCAATCAATAAGCGTGATATAATAAAATGCCACTACTACTAGTACTACAACATCATCATCATCTACATAATCATCATTAGTTTAACGTCACTGGTATGTGTTCGACGGCTTTTAAAAATTGGCTTACAAATTAACCTATCTCTGGTTAGGGTTTTATTTATCCCCTAGATCTATGTTTATCACTTCCTCTCATGTTTTCCTTGCCTTTCTCCTGTGAACTGAACCTGCTGCTTCAACTGTTCTACATCTACTAACCAACAACTCTCATCCATTCTTTCAACACAAGTCTAGTTAGATACGACATATTAACTAATCCAAAAAGTCTCAAATCTAATAGATCCTACGCTGTCAGCCAAGTTGGTTTAAAAGATCACTCCTCTTCTGCACACATCTCCTTGTACTGTCCCGATTTAATCTTCCTCTGAGCTCATAAGAAAGATTGTGAGTCTTTAAAACTCACAAGCCATCATATCATTCCTATATAAGTTCTTTTCATGCAACGCATGTCCTCAACCCTCACCGGCCAAGTTTCATTTCCAGACAACACACTGCGTATACACGCCGGTTAGACTCTGCCCTTGTTCGACAGTAGTAACACATCTTGAAAACAAGGGAGAAAACTTCAAATAATTCAAACTTGTGCAATTTTGAAAAGCCATTCTAAAGATGAGGACAATGGAATATTCCCTTAAAAATGATTTTCTTTTTAAAAATAAAACTACTTGATCAATTTACGTGATTTTTTGAATACGATCTTTTCTGTCACTGGTACGACACCATACAGAATTTTCCTTTTACTTTTAACTTTTTAAATTCTAAATAAACACATAAAAAATGGCTGAATAAAAGCGTTTAAAAGGATAATTTTGGGTACTTGTGTAGATTGGTAATCTTTTCAACAAACGCATTTCTGGTATTACGTATGTACGTGTCATGTCGAGATTAGTATGATTTCAAGAAATTACGGAAAATAATTCGGTAGAAAAATAATTACAAATAAAATTGAATTTATCAATTTATCGAATTTTATCATATGTTTTAATGTGGAAGAGTTGTGCGACTAATTCTTTATGACAAACTGACTTATTGAGTTAAATCAAGGGTCCGTCATATTTAAACAACAACAAACAAATCTCAGAATGTAATTGTGGATAATTTTGTTGTTGTCGCTGTTGTTAAAATACATATAGCGGATCTACTAGATTATTTTTCATTATTTTTTTAATTTATACTAGTTTCTACGTGACACGTAAATAGGCGATAATGTTTTAATCAGAAATGTGTTAGTTTAAAAGATCATTAATCTACACAAAATTTTCTTTATAAGAATAAAACTACTAAGTCAATTTACATGATTTTTGGTGCACGATATTTTCTTTCTGTTACAGGGAGAATTCTGAACAAACACATATAAAAACGACAGAATAAAAGCATTTAAAAAGATAACATTTTGTGAAAGTTAGTTTTTACTTTAGTTTTTGTTGCTTTGTTTTTAAAGATATAGAGTTTATTTTATGTTTAAACACAACATTGTTATTTTAAAAGAAATCAGTAAATTCATAACATTTAATCGACATGAGTCTTTATGGAATTTTGTTTTTATTTATTACTTATTTTGAACATACACTATCAGCACAATATAAACATTGTCTCACCTGATTGTTGACGCAGTTTTTCAAAACCTCAGGTAAACAAACTATCGTCGGTAAAAAAAAAAAAAAAAAAAAAAAAAAAAAATTACAAACTGTAAACTGTATGCGTTCAAATCTGATTTCAAACAGTTAAATCAGAATAAATATAGATAAAAAAAAAATAAATAAATAAAATAATGATAATGATGAGTTTTAATTTTTGGAGATTAAATTAATTGTTTACGAGATGCGCGTTCAAATTAATTTTACTGCGCATGTCACAAAAGTCATCCAAACGGTGTAAAGTGTAAACATATTCCTATTGAGATTAAAACCGGTAATTCTATTTATTTACTAATAAGCATTGCCCGGTCCTAAAATACGCTTAAATATTATATTTTGATTGATGCAGATTTCGTTTTTTTTTTTGTTTTTTTTTATATTATTATATTGGATCAAATATATAGTAATGATTGAAAAAGTTAGAAAACAGAAATTACTTGTGCGCCACTACCGAGAATCGAAACCAAAACGTTTAGTTTACGATTTACTTTTTCCTTTGACGTTAATGCATGAGCTATGAAGAAATGTTTTATGCAAGGCTAAAAATTAAATCATGAACCAATAGCTATTATGTTATGCATGCATGCATATTTGTAATACCGTCATTCGACCTTCACCTGGCAAATTCCATTTCTTTAATTTTCACACTTTTGGACAAATTTTCCCTGGCTAAAACCCAAATATAAAGTTTCGCATGTCTGTAGACTAAAAACTGACAGAGGAGTTTGGTAGGCAAAATTTTTAAACAAATATATATACATATGCGTAAATATATACAGAAAGAGGTTTGTGTTTACTATAACTTTTTTACGCAAATATTACGTGAATATAAATCATGTAGAATATCTGCATGAATATAATTACTTGTAATAGTTTACTAAAGATGATCATTCCATAAGAAAACCGAAAAAACTAACAAGGAATTAATAAAAATAAATGTTTAAAAGAATATGCAAATTAACTAAACCTTTTGCCGATGTAAGAAATTCTGCAGAAATAAACAAGCTTTTTATTGGACGGGTTCTCCGCCCATGGATTTATTTAACCAATCAAATTGCATGTTATAACTAACTGCCGAGAATGTTCTTGGCGCCAAATTCCCTTTTCAGATCAGAATCCAGAAAAACGCAGGGATGGACACACGTGGATTTTTCACTCGAATCGAGGCAGCAAAAATACTTTGTTGCTTCGAGACGTTTTAATGCCAAACGTAGAGCAGAACATTATTATTGCAATTACCAATGCCCTTAAGTAGGGTGAATTTATATTTGCACGCTTGTGCTACAATTTAATGTCTGTCAAGACGAAATTAAGGTCTCCGGTTTGACCTGCCTTGTCGGCCTTTGAACTGACTCTACAGGACCCCTTGTGGATGCCCAACTAACAGCATCCATCTTGGATGCCACCTCAACTTCTCCAACCGGCGCACTACTTCGTCAGCAGGAGTTCTACCCAGCCTTCATCGAAAACAAACTATTATTCCCTTCGGGGTCGTTACCAGCCCATAGTGGCAAGATAGCTGAAGATGACGCATCTTTTGCAACATGGACCTTTTTTACTTTAATAAAATTTACGTTGAAGTTTTAAGGTGAGCTTGTTGTAATTTCTGTTTGGTTTTCTTCCATTCTGCCAAGGGTAAAAACCTTGTGAGAGAAATCTCACACTGATGAATGCAATTCCACGACCCATATATAACAAAGTTGTATTTTCTTTTTAAATAAAGAGAGAGAAAAAAGAGTTTTTAATATGAATCTTCCCCACGTAATCAAAATAGAAATTGCCTTAGTATAGAAGGGTTTCCCCTACATTGACTAAGGATTTAAATGTAGCATCTACTTTTATTCATTTATTTATTTATTTATCTTGGCAATCATGCAATGTAGTTAACAGCTGAAAAAATCAAAAATAAACAAAATATACAGCAAATAACTTTTAATAAAACATAAAAATATAATTTTCTACCGGCCTGTACTTTATCTGTTTTGGTTTTAACATGTCCTATTTTCTTGATTCCTCACAAGGGTTAAGTTAAATACAGGATAGGTTTTTAATCTGGAGAAAATCCAGCTTTCCAAAATGAGGCACTCTGATTTTGACAAAAATTCAAATTGCTTCACTAACCAAAGACAGAAAAGATTAAGTATAGTAACAATGTCTCATTCTTGTTTTTAATTTTAATATAATAAGAAAATAAATCTGTAGGAGTGCTGTATGGCAATTCAACTAAAAATGAGATTATACTTTGTTAGGCGATTAGATATTGAAAAACTTGATGTTAAAAAATAAACAAATAAAATAAAAATTGTAAATGTTTTAAAATTTAGAATGGGAGAATCATTTTTTCATATAAATTTAATGTAAAATGATAACCGATTTTGGACCAGCAGTTTCTAACCAGTTAACACTTTAAGAATGTAACTCATCTTTTTTTTTTAATTCCAAAGAACCATTTCTAAAAATGGCATGATTTCTAAGAAATAGTAGATTGAAAATTTGATTATAGAATTTATAACTATGTATACTGTTACGCTGCCTCTAAATCTGCTGGGAATGGTGGAGATGATGATGAAACCAGATATAGAAAAGAGTAATGTTCACCAGGTTCATAGCAAAGTGGTAATATAGGGAAAAATAGGGATACCCAATTCTCATGACAACAGTAAAATTAAGACAGCAAAGCACCCAGAAATAACGAAAACACAAACCACTGGAAAATTAACAAACTTTTATTTATATATATAAAATATAAAATTCAATTAAGGAAAAGAAAAAGAAAAATGTATATATACATAAGTGAAATAGTCTTACGCCATTCAAATTTTACAGAGAGAAAATTATCCAACATGCAACAAAGTCAATATTCATCTGTTCAGTTTGAGAGGGATCATAAGATATATGAGAGACAGGGAGAGAGATGAAAACTTTGATTGAAAATTCACTTATTTCCTTTTTAAATGTGTCCCCCCCCTTTTTTTTTTTTTAATCTTTCTTTTGGTTTATTTACATATCAGTTCTTGGTGTGTTTCAAAACGGCCTTTTTGTCATGATTGATTTCTTTCCAGAACATACAGAATGGTTTACAATATAGACTTCCTGTCGTTGGAATTTTTTGTACCAATAATTATGCATCCCCCTGTTTATTATATTTTTATCCTGGTTCCTATATTTGATTTTCTGTATTTCGTATCTTTTATGATTCTTAGTTTCGTATATTTTGTGTTTGTATGAAACTCTCTTTAATTTGAAGAAAAGAGCAATGCTAGCTCCTTGATGACGTCACGAGCCCAGCGCGAAATTCGGCCTCTTTTGGATTTCAGCGACATGGAGAGTGGACGTAGATTCATTGCCCAGCGCAGATATGGAATTTTGACGAGCCCTCCTTCAAAGAAGAATACCCGGCAACAGAACACTGGGATGCAACGAGGCGTACTACTGAAGACTTATTTACGTGGCTACGGTTTGCACGTAATTGGGAGGAGAGAAATTTTAAAGGACTTTAAATTGAGAAAAAAAGGAAAAAGGCACATGCCTGACCGCCATCAATTTGTGAGTACGTTCCTAAAATTTATTGCATATGAGAGTGTGATTAGGAACTACTATTTGAATTATATTGTATTCGTTCATTGATGCGATATTTTCAATATAAGAACCAGCGCTTTTTTTTTTTTGCGTTATATGTTGTTACTTTGGCGTTCTTTGTTTTTGAATTTAATGCCTGCAAAGGGAAAAATTTGCAACCAACTTTATTGTAAATAAAATCTCTTCTTCGTTTCGAAATAAGACCTTTATATTTTATTCTTTACCCCCCCCTTTTTATTCCATCCTTTTATTTTATATTTTTTTTTGCAGGCTAGTTATTTTCGCATCAAATTTATCTGAAAGAGGATAAATTTCCGACACTGTCTCAAATGTACGAATCCAAATTATCGTCTCCCTACGAGACATAAGGTTTTTAGAATTGTCTCCTCATCTTCTGCCAAGAAACATCTGTAAAACCTCCTCGCTTCATCCGTTTTTCTGTTCTTTCTTTCGAATTGTCTTGTTTTCTTTCACTATTTTCTTTCGAAAACTGAACTTTATCCTCTTCGCAATATTTTCGTTAGTGACACGCATGCGAGTTGTTCGCCCCAGACTTTTGCTTGCCTATGGCCTCCAACGACACCACTGCTATATGTTTTAAATTCACCGCTGTCCCTGCTGTCAATCCCTAATATCTTTTGCATTCGGCTTGTAGCCGCCAACTGATTGCCAACTGCTTATTAGTTCCTCCTCTCTATATAAGTCTGTATCTCTCCTCCTCTCCTCTCTCCTCGTTCATAGGCTCTCTCTCTCTCTCTCTCTCTTTCTCTCTCTCATTTCTCTCCTTTTCCTCCCTTCCTTTTGGTCACCGGTCTCCTCTTTCTTTCCCTACTTTTTGTTTACATTTTTGTTTTCACGGGCAGCTGACTTTGATTATTTTGTGCAAAATGAATAAGAATAATAAAAAAAGGTGGATATATTCTCTCTCAGTTTGAAATTTCAATAAAGAACTTATTTACTATTTTTAATTATATATAACAATAATATATATATATATATATATATATATATATATATATATATATATATATATATATACTAGCAAAAGTGCCCGTCGTTGATTATAGGAGCCTATTTGTGACCAGACACACACAGAGATGTTCAACTTTATATTATAGAAGATATATATACCACGAATAGGCTCCTATATGGTTGACTATTATAGAAAACTGATCACATATAATGATAGAAGATGTATCGAGACACAGGAATGGGAATGTTTGATCTGGCATAATGATGATTCATTAAAATTGTGGGGTCTGCATACGCGCCTGGTCCACAAAGTATGGAAATAAAAAATTTAAAAATTTAAAAAAACGTTTACAAGTGTTTTTGATACAGATGTACATAATAATATTTTGATAAGTATGTTTTAACTTAAATAGGGATAGTATAATAAAATTGTGAGGTCTGCATTCGCGCCTGGCCTCCATAGAATGGAAATAGGCACAAACTTTAATAAAGACTTTTCATATCTATCTGCGTAAGTATACTTTGATAAATATGCTTCAGTTTGGAGAAATATGGTATAATAAGATTATGGAGTGTTCGTTCGCGCCTGACCTCCATAGAATGGAAATATGCCACAAAGTTTAACAGGTTTTTTGATATAGATACACAGAATATTGTGATAAGTGTTTCAGTGTGACCAGGTATGGTATAATAAATTATGGTGTTTATCTATTTTATTTTTACTTTCATCATATTTTGCTTTGGTTTTGATACCCTCAAATTCGAAGCTATCTTTTTACAAGCCTTCCTTTTCATAACCTATGATACTTTCATAAATCAGAGTCCATTTTCTGTAGGCTGTTTTTGAATCCAGTTAACGACGGGTACTTTTGCTAGTATATATATATATATATATATATATATATATATATATATATATATATATATATATATATAATTTTATTTCTGTGGTGGTAGAAGACGAGCACTTGCTGTGAATATTTTCCAAAAAGGAACCCGAGATTGAAGCTCAGTCGTGCATCTTTCATGGAAATAATGACAGAGTAGAGAAAGACTATTAGTCACAAATATGACTCAATTTAGATATATTCTGGGGAGTTAGTAGTTTTGTATACCAGAATTGTATTCAAGCCTAAACATGTTTTCAATGTGAGAAAATTTTAGAATCTCTTTTATAAAAATAAAAGAAAGCACATATCATAAATTGTTCATATAGGTCATCAAATTTTATTAATTCTACTAGCGGGGGATACCCGGCGTTGCCCTGGTTTTTAGAGGCACATGTGGTTGAGGGGTGGTAGGAACTGTAGAGGTAATAGGCCTATAGCAAACCTCAGATAATGTGCTACAGTCTGTACGCATTACATTTGCATGTAATGTCATGATTTTTAATCCTATTAAGGTCAAAGTTGGAGGGGAAAAAATGAGTTAATTTTATTTATATTGAAGAAGATAGATAGATTTATTAATTCTACTAGCAGGGGGTACCCGGCGTTGCCCTGGTTTTTAGAGGTGTGTGTGGTTGGGGGGTGGTATAATGAAAACAAAGCAAAGTCATAACCCTATTTAAATATTATAAAAACAAAGAATGTTAAAACTATTACAAAAAAATCGTGTAAAAAGAAAAAAAACAATTAAAAAAATGAACGTGATGCAATACGAATGGTCCGGCTGTGCCCTTGTGTTTGAAAAATTGAAAAATCCCCAAAAAGTTGAGAGGGTTTGAATTTTATTTCTATTCTATTATGGAAAAAAAATCGCATAAATAAAGCATAAATCAGGGAAAAAAGATTTAAAAAAAAAAAAAAGAAACGGCATAAGTAACCTTGTACGATTCCAAACCGGTGTGTTTCATCGTAGTGTTCCTTGTGAACACATCTGCTGCGGTGTAAAAGGGGAGAGGGGAAAGGAGGAATCTAATAGAGAGAAAAGATACTTCCATAGAATCTAAGTGATTTTGGCAGTGGGCTCTCACCGGAGAAAATATAAGAATGTACCATTGTTGAGGAACTGTATCATGATTTTTAATCCTATTAAGGTCAAAGTTGGAGGGGAAAAATGAATTCATTTTATTTATATAGAGAAGAAGATAGATTAGAAGAAGATAGAATAGAAGATAGATAGATAGATAGATAGAAGAAGAAGATAGATAGAAGATTATATAGAAGAGAAGAGAAGATTATTCATTTTTCAGTCCTCTTATAATATTCATCATCATTATACTGCCAATTTATCCATACAATTGACCTTTATCCTCGAGTAGATTTTAGACTTGATAAGTGGTTGGTGACTCATTAGGAAATTTATAAAATAATGTGCGAGGACCAACGTTGATTGACTTGGCTGTACAAATGCCTCTCCATTGTCACGATTTGTGTAAATGCTTTGAAACTTCTCTTAGCCAGCCAAACCAGCAGGACATCCGATGAAACTTCCTAATATTTGTCCAGTGGCTTTGAAAAGCGTCATTTTATTAATTAATTATTATTTGCCTCCCCCATTTTTCTTTTCGATTTTTTTGGTTAACTATGGTTTAATGTTTGTTGTTATGCAACTTTATCCAACACGTTGTAGCCTCAGTCGCAAAGTAGACAAAGAATAGGAAAGAACTTCAACTTGCTTTTTCCTGTTGTAACAACAACATTTATTTCCTCATTCTCCCGCCATGCATGACTTCTTGTTACAGCTGCGACGTCACCCATGTCTCTAACGTGCTCTCGAACGTCATCCACATGATTGTTTTCTCTCAACTAAAATGGTCTTTCCCTTTTTTTATAGTCTTTTTCTTTACTGATAGCATTATTTTGCATACATACGTCCGCGCTCTATTATAGTTACATTCCTGAAATGCTATTGGCGTTCGACATTTTCCCATTTTTATTAGTGGTTCTTGCCCTTGTTTGTTATTTATTGTAGCAGGGACAAACAAAATTAAAAGACTTAGTTCCTCTTGTGAATAAATGCCCCCCTCGCCAGAGTGAGAGACTAGTGGCAGATGCACCAGCCCAGATGTGGCAAATAATGACTTTGTATAGACATGAGATGCTCTCTGGTGTGAGTAATTTTCTAGCACAGTAAAGGGAGCTCATCTTTTTAGCAGCAGACTTGGCAATGTCCTCAATGTATTTGTTCCAATTCATGTTACGTATGAATGTTAGGCCGACGAGTTTGAAAGATGGATTCTCATGTAGGATACTATGTTATAGCAGTCGTTATTTTGAGGTTTTATTCATTTTTTAGTTAAATTATCAGAGATAGATAGATAGATAGATAGATAGATAGGAAGAGAGAGAAAGAAGAGGGAAATAAACAATCATTTTGAAGTTGCAGTCATCAAATGGCTTTTAACCTTGATAAGTAGTGATTTAGCAAATTTATAAACAAAATATATGTAGAAAAAGCTTCTTTTTCTTTATGAATTTCTCTAAAATTAAAGAAAAATGTCATGTTTGTAATCGAACTTTTATTACCTTAGTCGTAATAATTTTCATTATTTTGAGGTTTTATTTCAAGTTAAAATTGCTACCATGAGAGAAAGAAAGAGAAAGAGAGAGCCGGATAGTCATTTGGGAATTTCAACCCATTCATCAAGGATTGGAATAAAAGCACAAGACAGAAAATGTTCTTCGTAGTTATGTACGTTAATTAGGAGAGTGTGTTAATTAGTGAAGTATTAACTATGTGAGTCAATTTGTTAGTTCTATCAGAAAGCAGGTACAGTCAGGTAGCAAAGGAGGTATGGGTCCCATTACTTATACAAGTGTGTGGTAACAGACACCAGCAGGAGACAGATAACTTTGAATATAAGCAGACACCCACAAAAAAAAGAAAGAAAGAAAGAAAAGAGGAGGAGTAAAGATTGAACCGCTGCCGCCAGAGATGAGGGATAAGAAGACAGAGGATGAGGACGATGAGGGAGAAGGAGGCGGAGGTAGTGGAGGCAGCGGCGGCAGCGGAGGAGGAGGAGACGACGATGCGAGTAAGAAAAGAGAGGAGGCTCTGAAGAAGGAGAGAAGGAAGGACTTGAAGGAGAAGAAAAGGAAAGAGGAGGAGGCGAAGAAAAAGAAGGAGGAGGAGGAGGCAGCCAGGAGAAAGAAGAAGAAGAAAGAAGAGGAAGAGGACGAGGAAAGGCGGAAAAGAGACAAGAAAGAGAAGGAAGATATCCGAAGAAAAAGAAGGAAATAATTACGAAAAGGGGGTGGGGTCTCAAAAAAACACAGTGAAGAATTACAAGATTCTCTCACTCCCTCCCGCCTTCTCTTTCTCAACAAAATAGAATATAATGCTCAAAAAAAAAAAAAAAAAAAAAAAAAGAGATAAAAGAATAACAGGATAAAATAATAAATATAAATGGACACGAATCATAGAAAATAAGAACAAAAACAATTTAGAATATATAATACACAAACAGCAAGTTGAATGAAAGAAATAATTATGAAAAAAAAAAAATAAAATAAAAAATGGAGAAATTCAGGAAATGTAACTAAAGGGAAATAAGAAACATTATTCACTCTGGAAACTGGATATTAAAACCAACTCTCTCTCTGACATCCTGACATTAATTAATCAGACTTGATTTCTTTTTGACAACGTTGGTGTGATTTTTACAGACTTATTCTTGAACTTTACCAGAGATAAATGATTTAAAAAAATAAACAAAATACAAAACAAAATAACAATAACAAAAAAACAAAAACAAAAAACAATAATAAAAAAGTAAACTATTTTATATAAACAATAAAAGAAACAAAACCTGTCCATCTGCCAAAGCTCAATAAATCCAAATTCTTCTTCAAATGATGTTTATGTTATTAAAAAGAAAAAAAAAAGTCTCTGGTCTTTTTAATTTTAATCTAATGTCTAACATGATTGAATGACCGTGAGCCCCTCTCCAAAAATTATTTTTGATATATATTTTTTTTAAATTAATTACCAAATCTTTATATAGATTTAAAAAAAAAAAAAAAAAAAAAAAAAACTGGCCTAAAAGATTAGTTTGCATCTTCTGGATTATTCGGACTACTATCCTCATCTTGGTTGTTGTTTTAATAGCATGACCTTCGACCTATTTCGGGTGTATCTTTTCAATCCGGACAATCTTTATGTTGAACTCAAAAATCCATACGGAATTTCGATATGAACCCTTTAATTAATCCATGAGGTAGCCATGACTTATGTTATCCTTTATTATTATCGTCTGTACTAAGGATTGAACCATCAACCTCTAGAAAGATGTCACTTAGAACTGACTGTTAATCTAAACTATTATCCTTTGAACAATGGGGCATGTGGAACAAGAAGAATTTACACAAATGGAATAATTAAAGATTCAAAATTCCCAAGTCAACATAAGGATTCTGAAGTTCTGAGGTTACATTGGCCAAAATGATGTGGAAATAACAACTAATATGAGAATAGTAGTCCAAATAATTAAAAAAAAAAATGCAAATTATTAATCCTTATCAATAAAAATTCCAAAATATTTACTAAATTATTATTATTTTGCATATATATATATATATATATATATATATATATATATATATATATATATATACATACATATATATATGTGTGTGTGTGTGTGTGTTTTTCTTTGAAAAACATTTTAATTCAAGCAATTCTTTCTGCCCACATACATAATTCGAATTAAATTGCGTTGTTTTTAACAAATTTGAAACATTTACTAAATTATTATTATTTTATATCTTGATTTTTAGCAATATATACATTATTGAGCTATATCAACCCAATTTTTGTGTGAATTTAAAGTAATTTGTAATATATATAGATGTTATATATTTTTTCTTTCAGAATTCAATTGAAACACTCGAGTTGTATAAGGTTCCGTTTCAAGCATTATTAGTTGTTCAATTTTTAGTAGTGATACATCCCTGCCCCATCTAATAATTTAAACAACTAAGTTTTCAGGTCAATTTTCTATAGGTTTAACCTAAAATGGACCCACTCACTTGTTTTTGTTTTTACTAGTGTCAAACAAAAATGTATTTACATATACGAACGCCTTTTCAGAATTTCGAGCAGAGGGGGAGCATTTTATGTTGAATTTTATATCAGAATGAATCACACCTTTAAAAACTGAACAGGTAAGTTTTCAATTTTTTAATGTAATATGGTAAATTGTGGTTTTTAATTGATATAGTAACCCAATACTGTGTTTTTAATATTAAAAAATATTCAATTTAATATTAGAAAAAATTTTATATTAAATAAATATATATATATATATATATATATATATATATATATATATATATATATATATATATATATATATCCCGCCTGATGAGGAACAGCTGTTTTTTAATAAACCAATTTGCTCCGAAACATTAACATGTTTAGTGTAGCGAGTATGTAATATTTGTCTATATAAATAAAAAAAATGGCTCTTTTTTATTGAGCACTTTTAATAACCTCGTTTTAATTCATGGGTTTTATTTCCTGATTACCTTTAACCTGGAATATATATATATATATATATATATATATATATATATATATATATATATATATATATAAGAGCAAATAGTTAATAAAACATGTTAAAAAACACTTTGAAAAAGAGTTAAAAACATATTTAATCTGAAAAGGAAACACTTGATAAGTGGATAGTCCTTAATCCGCGGAGTTTCGAAGAAATACTTATTATAAGCTCTATCTCCTATTTGGTTTTATCGAGCTTTTACATCTGGTTGAGATTACTTTATAAATAATAATTTTTTAATATTTATAATACACTTTAGTTTTACCAGCTTGGATCATTTTGGTAAATTTAATTGTAATTTTTATTTTATATATATTTATATATATATATATATATATATATATATATATATATATATATATATATATATATATATATATATATATATATATAAGAGCAAATAGTTAATAAAACATTTTTAAAAAACACTTTGAAAAAGAGTTAAAGACATATATATATATATATATATATATATATATATATATATATATATATATATATATAAATATATAGGTTTGAGGTGTTCAAAAGTCGGGACTAATGAAGACAACGAGGTTGTTAAATAGTGCTCACTAAAAAGAGCAAAATCTTTTTTATTATTATTTGAGGGTAAACAGCAACAGATGACTATTTGTAGAAACCATATGTAACTGTTTACCCTCAAATAATAATAATAATAATAATAATAATATATATATATATATATATATATATATATATATATATATATATATATATATATATATATATATACACACACACACACAGAGGAAATATAAATTCCAATCTAGTGGGATTATTTCATGTTACATAGTAAAGTGAACCCCAACTTTATCACAACCTTGGCCAAAACATTGAACATTATTAATTTTTAAAAACAGTTTATGATTTTAAAATTGATGCTTAACCGTAACAGTAATCAGAAAACATTTACAAAATAGGGTTGGGGCAAAACAAATCATTTTAGAGAGAGGGGGCTCACTGTCATTATATTCTACTTGAATTTTATTTTTCTTGATTCTGTAAATGTCACTTTCTTTTACTTTGTTTTCAGGGTGCTTGTTAAGATAGTGTCGACAGCTCGATTTTTTTTTAAAATATGGCGTTTTAAGCAAAAAAAAAAAATATTACGTACTTAATTGTCATGTCGAAAAAAGTAATATATCCCAAAATTACGAAAATTCATTGAGTAGAAAGCAAATTTTATGGAAAATTGGGTAAAATTTTTCTTAGATGTTATAAAGTGGATGGTGAAGAGTTCATATACAAGGGACATAACTTGAAACGCAAAATTTAGATTACACCGTAATGACATTTGTAGCCTATAGCGATACCCTTTTTTCTTTTTAATTAAAAACATAATAGCAGTTGTTCTACTCGATGAATTGTCGTAATTTTTTTTTTTACATATTACTATTTTTGACATGACAATTAAGTACGTAATACTGTTTTTGCTTGAGACGACATATTAAAAAAAAAAAATGATCATTGTAATCGATCTTAATAAGCACAAAGATAAAAGGGATGCATCAACCATGGATTATTTTGTAGGACTATACATACTGACACATACAAGTATGTCATATTTTTTTCTTTTTTAATGCTGCATATAAATGTTCGTTTGTCTTACTTTTCAATCTTTATTATTTGTAAAGAATCTGTTGAAATCTGTGATTTATTCGATATCTCCTCCTTATTATGAATTATTCATTGAAGATCCATGGTCAATATGTTACCAGTGTCTGAAAAAAAAATTAATAAATTATTAAATATACAGATGAAGAAAGTCATTTGTATTATATATCTTTGCTTAATTCTAATTTTACTAATAAACATGTTTTTTAAGAAATATGGGTAACATGTGAAAAACCACAGAGCATGTTTCAGATTTTTAAACCCATAACTATATGTTTAGAACTTTGGAATCATTGGGCAAAAACTAATTTGTGCTCTCAGGCTCACTGAAAAGTTTACATTTGTTGAAATATAGATTTTGCTTACATTTGGAGAGTGCTGGATGAAGGTACAGACTGTCAGCTCGATGGTCGAGTTTTGATCTCAGCTTAAAGGCTTGTCTAGCTGCACTGATGAGCTGTAAACAGTGAAACAATACTGTATGTGGATGATTTATATATATATATTGTGGTACAAAATTTTAATATGGCTATATACAGACCATATTTATTTTTAAACATAATGAATTAAAAAAAAAACGACCGCAAGGGTTAGTTAGCTTATGTTTAAAAATAAATACGGTCTGTATACAGTCATATATATATATATATATATATATATATATATATATATATATATATATATATATATATATATATATATATATGCTATTATGTAATTATGTAAAAGGAACTTTGTGTTCCCTGTGGACTCGAAAATGGCTGAACCGATTTTTATGAAATTTCACACAAATGTACTTTATGTGTCTGGGAATGTTCTTAGATAGGTTTTGTACCGGAATGTCTTTGATAAGTATCGATAATAGAAAATCGAAATAATCCGATGAAAGAAGGAACAGACGATTTTTACCAAAGTTATCACCTTACACAGCCTAATATCACAAGTGCATTTTGAGAAATTTTATTATCACACAAGCTGGAAGACCAACATATAAAATTAACAGTAGGTTCTTTGATATAGCAAGAGCGCGTTTAAAATGTTTCTCTTTAGAGCAGAACTGAAGCATGATACTTAACTTTTGAAATAATCTGATGAAAAAAGGAACAGACGATTTTTACCAAAGTTATCACCTTATACAGCCTAATATCACAAGTGCATGTGAGAAGTTTTCAAAATCATTCAGTTAATTATTATATCAATTAATGAATTTATTTCATTTATTCATTGATTGATGTAATAATTAAATGAATGATTTGGCGTTACGAAACAGGTGCTGTCAAGAATTGTGCATGTCAACTTACTTAAAAAATAAACGGTAAGATGGTCAATATCTTGAAATTTGGAATATAGTCTTCAGTCATTTATTTGCTTTATGCTCTGTAATTACATCGAGCTTCATAAATTAAAAACTTTTAGTTTATAAAAATCTAATGATTGGTTGCTTATTTCTAAAAGGTTAAAAAAAAAAAAAAGTCCCAAAAATAGGCTCTGGATAATGGATGATCCCCTTAATGTGCGACCTTAAGGGCAAATGTCACATAGCGCACTACACAATTCAAGTTATTTCCTTTCCAACAAACCATCATTTATTAAATTCTAACCAATAGTCGCTTAGATTTTTAACTTATAAAATTGTCAAAAAAGGTGATATATCTTTGGATGGATATGTATATTTATATCTATACTGGTAGGCAAACTGAATATTGACATCTTTGGTTCTATGTAACGAAACTACATGAAAATTTGAAAGCTTTTTTGAATATTATGATACTAGTCTATGGTTAGTATTTTATGACAATTGGTAAAAAAGAATCTATATTTCCAAACCAATAAAATATACCTACATTTGCTTATATATATATATATATATATATATATATATATATATATAAAGGCCAGCTTCAGTTTTGCTGCTTTAGGATGATTTTTACTTAGGGATTTTTTTACTTGGTTAATTTTTTACAGGCCATTAATATACATATATATATATATTTGTCATTTATTATATACTAGCGAGGTGTACCCGGCGTTGCCCGGGTGTTTGGAGGTGTGTGTGGAAACTCCGGGGGTGGGGGTGGGGTTTAAAAAAAAAAAAGTAAGTATGAGGATCGAACCCGAACCGTTGAGGCAAAGTTGTAAATTAAAATGTGGAAAAAAAACATGTGACGGTAACCATTGCCCCATCGTGAGATGCTAACAGAAACACGTTTGAATTTATTTAATTACTTGTATTTAGCAGGTGCCCGTTTTAATGAGTTAATGAAGTCAAGTTTGACTGCGGGATAGTATTCATTTACTGCTGAACGCCCCCCCCTCCAAGATGTTATAGGAAAAAGACTAACCCACATACGGCGAGCGACAAATGTTGAATATTTATCTTCCCGAAATCGAGCAAATTCAATAGACAGGCGAGCTTCATTGTTAACTCTGAGATATTACGATTTATATGTGATATAAAAAGTTTTAAAAAGTTGTGAACCGACAGACCGCTTCTCTGAAAGAAGCCTTTTGTAGACATACAGAAAAAGCGAACACACATACATACATACATACATTTTCGCTTTTATATATATATATATATATATATATATATAATAAATGACAAAATTCTATATTCCAAATTTCAAGATGTTAACCATCTAACCGTTTATTTCTTTAAGTACATTGACATGCACGATTCATTACAGCACCTGTTTCGTAGCACAAAATCATTCATATAATTATTATGTGAATTTTAAATTTATTCCGCCCTTTACTCATCAGAAGAAAAGTTGTAATCATGCCCATAATCATTTATTTTCTTTTAAAGTTGATAAGTTTTTGCTGTTCTGATGAGTTAGGGGTGGAATAAATTCTAAAATTGACAAAATAATTACGAAACAGGTGCTGCCAAGAATTGTGTACGTCAACATACTTCTTTTTTTTTTTTTTTTTTTTTTTTTTTTTACTCATGTTCACTCTTTACAATGCATATCGCCACTTAGACGTAAGGGGCTACTATTTGGAACTATGCCTAGGAAAGATTAACAAAATGTTGGTTTACGTTACATTTAAACTTCTGTATGTCAGTACAGTCAGCGAAGCAAGCAGGTAATAGGAAGGGAATTCCAAAGTCTAACTGTTTGAGGGAAGAAACTATTAGAATAGAAAGCTTTCTGGCATTTAGGGACCTCAACAGTGAAGGGGTGAGATTTATTTTGCTGCTAAGCGGGTTTATTGGGGATATGTACGTTGAAGGGGCACAAGTGCAACGAGTTCATCAGAGCACATTCCATTAGAATGTTTGTAAAACAGGCACAGAGATGCAGCATTGCGGCAATGGGACAGGAGTTGAAGCTTAGTTGACAAAGTGGGACCTATTTGATTAAAGTCTTTTTTTAAGGAGTAGATAGGTCCTGCCTATCGCCCGGCTTCCATACTCCTTCTTTGCCTATTAGTCAGGCGCAGAGATACTATCACAGTGATTCGACAGAAACACCCAGTGGTAGATCTTGTTTCTTGTCTAGGGCAATGAACGCCGTTTCCCCACTCCCGACACACCCCACCCCTAAAGCTGGGCACTTGAGAATGCTTGAGTACCACATATGCCTGAGCAATTAGATTGGGTTGACCTTCCTCCGATGGGTTGAGGGTACCGGATTGACAGTTACTGGCTGCTGTTTCCGACTGGTAGTACAGGAGCCCTAACTCTTTGTTAGCGCTTAGAGCGGCTGCTCCATCAACAGTTGAATAATATCGGGATGTTTGCAGTGCCATGGCGCGCATGGAAAGGGACCCTGCACTCATCCCCGGTGGGCTTTCCTGAGGCCACAGTCCTAGTTGATGGAGGGTCAGCTGATGGTCTACTTGTGATGCATGTGTGATATTCTGCATAACCTCCTGTTCGGCTTCCCCTAACCCAACTGAAACTCGTTAAAAAAAACATGATGACAGTACAATCTAAAAATAAGCTTAAACCAGGCTTAGGGTCAAACAAATCCAACTTGCCTCCTCCCTTAAGGCTTGCATTCACAAATATCCGTGGGCTTAGAACTAATTTAGCTGATGTTGAAGCATTTCTCCTAACAAATACCCCGGATATCTTAGCACTAAGTGAGACTAACCTACACTCCTCCATCCCCTCTAACTACTTTAACATGCCTGGATATCTCCCACTCTGCCGTAAGGACTCTGACAGACATATGCACGGACTTGGAGTTTACATTCGTAATACCCTTCCCTTGACTAGAGAAACAAACCTAGAAACGGATGATCAAGCCTTTATGTGCTTTAGACTAATCATGCAACACAACATTAGCTACTTTTACTTTCTCTACCGCTCTCCCTCGACCCAAGACTGCACCATAATAAACAAAGTATCTGACAGCATAGACACAGCACTCTCCTTCGACACTAGCGCCCAAGTACATGTATTTGGCGACTTTAATGTCCATCACAAAAACTGGCTTGGATTCTCTACTTACACAGATGCAGCAGGCAGCGCAACTCATAGCTTCTCTGTATCTCACTCCCTAGCGCAAATTGTTACTTTTCCAACCCGCTTCCCTGATCAGGAAGAACAACACGCATCACTATTAGATCTGTTTTTGACCACAGTTCCTGATGATTGTGTAACGAAAGCCGACAGCCCACTTGGGAACGCTGATCATGCGGTGATAATGGTTGAAATCGCCCTAAACTCTAGACCCAAAACTGAAGAGCCAGTGCTCAAAACAATGAGATACTATAAAAAGGCTGACTGGGAAGCTATCAGAGATCTTATTAGAGACGCCCCATGGGGAAATATTTTTTCTCTTCCTGCTGAACAGTGTGCAACCGAGACCACTGAATGGTTCAAAACTGCAATCGAAGCGCATGTTCCCATGCGGAAATTCTATAGCAAGCCCCACTCTCCCCAATGGTTTACTTCGACTTGCGCAACTGCCATTGCTCAAAGGCAGCATGCATTCCGCAGGTTTAATCGACATAAGTCCAGTTCAAACAGACAGAAGTACATAGAAGCTAGAAGTAACGTTAAGAAAGAAATAGCGACAGCTAAGAGGGAATTTACGGAAACCACGAAAAAATGCATCGAAGCACAAAAACTAGGAACTCGTGACTTCTGGAAAATCTACAACAGTGTAGTAAATAATGGGCAATCAACAATTCCCCCACTAACCAACAATCACGAGGTTCTTTGCTCAGCAACCGAGAAGGCTAACATGCTTGCCAGTCGGTTTGCCTCAAACTCCACACTGGACCCTCTAAACCACCCCCTACCTAAATTTCCTATGCGGACAGACGCCACGCTAGACGACCTGAAAATCACCCCTGCTCAGGTGCATGCTATCATAAAAAACCTTGACACTTCCAAAGCATGTGGACCCGACCTCATCCCAGCTGTGCTATTAAAAAAGTGCTCGGCCGAAGTAGCTCCAGTTCTCTCCAAACTCTACAACAAATGCCTTAATGAATCTTGCTTTCCGAGCTGTTGGAAAACTGCTTCTGTAGTACCAGTATTCAAGAATTCTGGCGAAAGAACTGACCCATTAAATTATCGCCCTATTAGCCTCCTCCCACTTTTTGCCAAAATATTTGAGACCTTAATTAACCATGCTCTAGTCCAGCACCTTACAGATGCTAAACTTCTGACCGACCGTCAATATGGATTTAGACAAGCCCGTTCCACGGCAGACATCCTCACTGTAATCTCTGAACGCATATACCATTCACTGGACAAAGCGGGAGAGGGAAGAGCGGTAGCTCTAGATATATCTAAGGCTTTTGACAGGGTATGGCATGAGGGTCTCCTCAAGAAGATTAGATCTTACGGTATCACTGGTAGAATACTTAACATAATTAAATCCTTCTTAGATAAGAGAAAAATCCAGGTTGTCCTCGACGGTCGTACATCTAAACAATATGATATAAATGCGGGAGTGCCCCAAGGATCTATCCTGGGACCTCTGCTGTTCCTGATATTCATAAATGACCTCCCCGACAAGATTACCTCTGAGATGGGGATATATGCTGATGACACCACACTCTATAGCAGGCACGACAGGAAAACAAACGAACACATATCTAAAGTAATGGCAGAAACACTAGAGGATGACCTCCAATCAGTAGTGGAATGGGGACAAAAATGGATGGTCACGTTCAATGCCACCAAGACAAAACTGGTTTCATTCAATAATTACAAGAAACCTTCTCTACCACCTATAGCAATGGCCAACGACTCTTTATCTGAGAGTACGTCTCTCAAGCTGCTTGGCCTAACGTTCACTGGAAACATGAGTTGGAACAGTTACATCGAGGGCATTGCCAGGGCCGCTGCAAGGAAGGTGGGCTCTCTCTACCGTGCTAGAAAACTTTTAACACCCGAAAGTATCCTGTACCTCTATAAGGCCACTATTCGCCCATGTATGGAGTATTGCTGTCATATTTGGGCCGGTGCATCGCCTACTAGTCTCTCGCTCCTTGACAGGGTTCAAAAGAGAGTCGCCAATCTGATAGGCCCTAAACTGGCATCAAAACTCCAGCCTCTGTCCCATCGTCGAAACGTTGCATCCCTCTGCCTGTTCTACAAGTATTATAATGGTGAATGCTCTGAAGAACTGCAAGCACTTGTGCCCCCACGACGTGAACACCCTCGACAGACCCGACAAGCTGCAAAATCCCACCCCCACACTGTAGAGATCCCTAGATGTAAAAGATCCTTCTACTCCAGTAGTTTCTTCCCCAGAACTGCTAGACTTTGGAATTCCATTCCGGGTCACTGCTTCCCCAACTGTACTGACATGCATAAGTTCAAGTGCAACGTGAACCAACATCTCGCTGCCCTAATCCCTACATAGTACCCCAGTAGATGTTTCCCCTGATAGTAGCCCCCTACACCAAAGTGGCAATGTGCCTTGTTTGGGGTGAAAATGTAATAAAAAAAAAATAAAAAAATTCCAAGAGGGAAAAACTAGTGGTAGATGCACCAGCCCAGATGTGGTAGCAATACTCCATGCATGAGCGAATGGTGGCCTTGTAGAGGTACAGGATACTATCAGGTGTGAGTAGTCTTCTAGCCCGATAGAGGAAACCCAGCTTCTTTGTGGCAGCTTTTGTAATGTCATTAATGTATTTGTTCCAGTTCATATTGCCTGTGAATATTAGACCGAGAAGGAAGAATTCTCTGGTAGGGTGTTATTTGTCATGGATATTGGTGGTTGGAGAGGTGTCTTGTAATTGTTAAAGGAGAGC
>NC_136500.1:76103303-76110803 GCF_053919585.1 Euprymna scolopes | reverse complement strand
ATTAAAATAATTTTACATTGCGAATTATAGAAATATTAATTAAAATATAAATATTTTTCGAAGTCGTTTTTCAAGACTGCCCAATAATATTTCTGGTAACTTCCATTTCAACTACTCTCGAATTACAAGATAAGTAAAAAAAAAAAAAGTTACTCATGCAGACAGTGATCCGTACTGAAATAATAACGTTATTATTAAAAAAGACATTCTTAACATGGGGAAGGGAGGGTGTTTTGTACCTATTCTGTACTTTAACCTTACAATTGAATAAAAACATATAAAACTTGAATTAAACGCGAAAATACGATTTAAAAAATAGCGCGGATCACTCTCTGTATTAGCACACAAAAAAAAATCCCATATTTTAAAAATTTAAATTAATTTATGTACTTACTAATTTTAAAATTTTAAATACCTTTATTTATGTTAAGGCTTTTTACTCATGAAACATTACGTTTTAATTGTTTAGTTTCTTTTCTTTTTTTATTTACATAAAAAAGTTTGTTTTAACTTTTTCTAAACTGTTTCATTTTTACGACATGCCTCAACGTATTATAAACACCCTAACCTCCCCATGTTAAAAAAAAACACGCCCTTCCATAAACCTCGAAAGCCGTTCTTAATATGGGAGATTGGGGGGTGTTCATTCCGAAAGCCGTTTTAACATATGGAAGTTAGGGTGTTTATAATATGCTGGGGCGAGTCGTAAAATTAACGAAGTTGCTATCTATTATTTATTGCAAAAATTGCTTGAAATTTATTTATTTGACGAAAAAAAAATTACAATTTGGTACTCCTTGGGCGTTGAGTTCCATGGCGACCAGCAGAAAAAATAATAGTCCCTCCCTTAGTCCCCACCCCACCCCGCACGTAACATCTTTTATTTACTGACGTTGCCGTAACTAAACGATTATTTATCACATTTACAAACATTTATTCATTTATTTTTTTATTTTGAAAAAAAGTTTTACTTTTTATGAATATTAAAAGAAAAATTGGTACTCATGCAGAGAGTGATCCATGTTGAAATAATAACGTTATTATTTAAAAAGCCATTCTTAACATGGGGAGGGGAGGGTGTTTTGTACCTATTCTGTACTTTAATCTTGCAATTGAATAAAAAAAAACATAAAACCTCAATTAAACGTGAAAATACGATTTAAAAAATAGCACGGATCACTCTCTGTATTAGCACCGAAAAATGTTACTAAACATTTATTAATAATTTCTCACTTTTATAAACATTTGATTTTAAATTTCTTTTTAAATGACGACTTTTATCGACTTTTTTTTTTTTAATAGTATTTGCTGATGGGTATGTTGACAACAAATACCCCCCCCCCCCAAATGTTGGAATTTTTTTTGAACCAATAATGGTGCATCTCCCCTGTTTACGTTTATTATTTTTTATCTAGTTCTTATATATGATTTTTTGTATTTTGTGTCCATTATGATTTTAGTTTCATATATTTTCGGTTTGTACGAAACTCCCTTTAATTTGGAGAAAAGGGAAATGCTGGCTCTGTAATGACGTCATGAGCTCAGTGCGTATTTCGCGCTCTTTTGAAATTCTGCTGTCATGTAGAGTGAACGTGTTCATTGCCCGGCGCTGAAAATGGAATTTTGATGAGCCTCCTTGAAAGAAGTAAACCTGGCAAGAAATTAATACCCGGCTGTGACGAGACAGACTTCTGTAAACTATTTACGTGACTACGGTCCTGCACGTATTTTACAAGGAGTGGAATTTAAAGAAAATACCTTTTACGTGACAAGGTATTATGGAATTTCCTATCCGGACAAGCGACGAGGTCTTGCTCCCGTAATACGTGTGTGTCTACGGTTTTCATGCAACATGGAGGGATGGAAAATTCTAAAAGAATTTTAAACAAAAAAAAAAAGAAAAAGGCACGTGCCTGACAGGCTTTCAATTGTGAGTACGCTCCTAAAATTAATTTCATATGCGAGTGTGATTAGGAGATATTACTATTTTGTATATTCTTGTTGTATTCGTTAATGGATACACACAACTTCTTTATAAGAACCAGCAGTGTTGTTATTTTTTCATTGCATGTTACTTTTTTCATATGCTACCTTGGCATTTAAGTTTAATGCCCGCAAAGGGAAAAATTTGCAACTTATTGTAAATAAAGTTTCTTCTTCGTTTCAAATCAAGACATTTATATTTTATTCTTCACCCCCTCCCCCTATTCTGTTTCATGCTTTTTTTTCGGCTTAGTTACTTTAGCGTCAAATTTATCTGGAAGCAGGATAAATTCCGACATTAATGATGTTTATTCCGAAATCCGTTGTTAACATGGAGAGGTTGAGGGTGTTTTTTCTGAAAGCCATTCTTAACATTTGTGGAGGTGGACCTAATGTAAAAGAAAAACTAAATAAATAAAAAAAAACTAAATCATTTACTGATAACTTCTCACTTTTACAAATATTTTTTAATTTACATGCGCGGATGAACAAATTGTTGAATAGTGCGAAAACAAAACGTTTTTGTAATAAACTTTGGGATAGTTTTTTGGGTAAATATTTACATTTAGGTCCACCTCCACAATTTTTTTTTTTAAATGACGACTTTTATTGATAAATAAATTTACTTCTTCGCAACTTTCATTGATAAATAAATCTACTTCTCTGCAACGGGCACTGAACCCCTCCCCTTTTTTTAATAGTATTTTCGGGTGGGTGTGCTGATAACAAATATCAGTTAAATTTTGCAAATAGCCCCCCCCCTCCAAAAGTGGTGTTTATTCCGGAAGCTGTTCTAAAGATGAGGATGTTGGGGTGATTATAACGTGGACCTAACCTAAAAATAAAACAAAAAAATAAGACAAGTTTTTTAAATGATTAAAATAATTTCTCACTTTTACAAACATTTTTACATGCGCACATAAGCAACTATTTTTTATTAACTTTTTTTTACTTTTTTATCTAAAAATTAGTAAATTTCAATGAATAGAATAATAAATCATTTATTAATATGTGTTTTTGGTTTTGTGTTGAATGAAACTTTTTTTTTCATTACAACAATAATGAACCAATTTAAATCTTCCGGTATGCGTTTAAGGGTTACGAAATTATCAATAAATCGTTTAGTTACTAAGCCAACCTCAATAAATAAAAAAATGTTACGTGCGCATGCATTAGCCTTGACTGGGGGAGGGGGGTTTAAAGGAGCGACCATTAAATAATTATGCTGGTCGCCATGGAACTCAACGCCCAAGGAGTACATAAAGTGGCACTTATACACTTATGTTATCGTGCTATTTTTTAAAATAGTATTTTCATGTTAAATTCAAATTTTACAAAATCTTTTTCTTTTATTAATTTGTTAGGTGAAAGTACATATAACCCGGTCGGTTTCTAATGCATGAAAAATTTAGCCCCCCCCCAAAAAAAGGGTTACTCTGGATAATAACAAAAAATTAAAATTGCCTCAGTCTCGAAAGATTTCTTCTCTACTGAACGAGGAAAAAAACGGTGAAGTGTAGTTCACCTGTTTCTCTCCCCTCTCTTCTTCTCTTAATATCTCTCTCTATCCATCTCTCCCTTTCCCTCTCTCAATCTCTTTCTCTCTATATCACCCTCTCCATCTCTCTTTGAGCCCCTTTCCCTCTTTAACTCCCTCTATCTCTCTCCTTTCCTCTGTCTCATCCCTCTCTGTTTCTAACTCTCCCCCTCTCTGTTTATCTATCAATCCCTTTATCTCTCTATCTCCTTTTCTTTCTCTATTTTCATCTCACTTTCTCTTTTCTATCTATATATTTTCCTCTCTATCTGTCCATCTCTAATCCCTCATCCTATTTTAGTCTCCTAAATTAATTGCAGTGAATAAGGCATTGTCAAAATATGGATAAATCCTATTTTAGTCACCTAATTTACTGACTGTGAGAATAGAAGTTATTTGGAAATTACTGCTACCTTGAACAGCACCAGAAGTAACTGGTAAAACCTTTCTAATTAAATTGATTTTGGCAGCCATTTGGTAACAAAATGATATAGCCTTAGCCCTTGCTGCATGAGGAATACCTGCGACCTTGCTGGCAAGTAGAAGAATTATTTATTCTACTTTAAAACATTCAATTTTTCAAAAATCTCATGTTCGACATCTCCAAAATATCCAATATGGGGAAAAATATTGCAGAAATGCAAACTTATCGTTTAGGATGAATGCACAATGGTACACAAAAAATCACTTGAGGCTCTTGGTCGATCCTTGCAAGATTTGCGTGGCAATGTCAGACCATTTGGAAATGCAGTAATATTGCTTGCAGAAGATTTCAAACAAATGTTACCTGTTATTCTTCAATCAACATCAGCAGATGAAATAAATGCTTGCCTCAAATACTCTACTTTTTTGTTCCATGTGAAGACATTAAACTTAACTCAAAATGTGCATATCCAGTTGCAGACTGTTCGATCCGCACAAAAATTTTTGCATCACTTGTGGGAAATTGAGTACGAAAAAGTGCCAGCTGATCAGAGTTAAGGACAAAATTCTTTGACTTTTAACTTCTGTAATTTCTGTAATTTTATTTCATCAAAAGAACAGTTAGTTTAAAAGGTTTTTGCAGATATTCAAATTACAAGAATTCCACTTGACTGAGTGAATGAGCTATTCTTGCAGGTCAATACAAAGACGCCCATGAAATTAACACTATTATTCAATGTAAAATTCCAAGTGAGGTAGTCAAATACAAATCCATCGACACTGTTGTGAAAGCAGATAAAGTGGTTAATTATCCAACAGCTATATTTGCCAGGGATGCCACCGCATGTATTGCAACTGAAATTTGGTGTACTAATTATCATGTTGTGAAATATAAACCAATCCAAGCTTTGTTTTTTCACATGGACAATTTATGTTACATATTCAAGAGTTACCAAACCAGAAATTCTCTATATCAGCTAAGAAAATGGAACAACAAAAACTGTGTACCCATGCAAAATGGAAAATTAAACCTATAAGAAACATGCTTTTTCTCATTTTGGAACTTTTTCCATTGCGCCAACTTGAGCCACAGCAACGCGTGGCAGGGTACAGCTTTTATATCTATATATATAAAAATGTCATTTTTGATTCGTTATAAGTGAATAAAACAATATTCCTACGTTACCAATTTATTTGAAATTTTCAGACAACCCATCTTTAGAGTCGAGGGATGTTTTTATGTTATTAAAATAAATTTACCTCGCAAATTATTAAAATATTAAAGAAAATAAATATATTTTTGTGCGAACCTGTTTTGTTGATAAAACTGAACTTCCGGTTCGATTCATTTCACAGCCACGAATTGACGAAACGAAGTAGATTTCATTTTCTGTTTACTCGATAAGTAAAAAAAAAAACAAAAAAAAACATAATTCATTTGTTTATCTTCTAAATTTTTTAATTTAAATATTTTTTCTTTATTATATAAGGCAAAAAAAAAAGTTTGTTTCTTGCTTTTTGAGTTTTTTTTTGTTTTTTTGTTTTTCGATATAAGATTGGTTGGTAAAACTACAGTCTTTTTTTACAGATTGGTAACTTGCTTAAATAATATTTGGTGCTAATGCAAAGAGTGGTCCGCGCTATTTTTTAAATCGTATTTCCAGGTTTAATTAAAGTTTTATTATATGTTTTTTATTCAATTGTAAGGTTAAAATACAGATTAGGTACAAAACACCCTCCCCTCCCCATGTTAAGAATGGCTTTTTAAATAATAACGTTATTATTTCAACACGGATCACTCTCTGCATGTACTGTACTTTCACCTAACAATTTAATAAATAAAACATGGTACTTATGCAGAGAAAGTACCATGATAATATAATAATAGAATAATAACGTTATTTAGAAAGCCATTCTTAACATGGGGAGGACGTTTTGTTACTATTC
The DNA here is from genome assembly GCF_053919585.1 of Euprymna scolopes. NCBI lineage: Eukaryota > Metazoa > Mollusca > Cephalopoda > Sepiida > Sepiolidae > Euprymna > Euprymna scolopes. Next base: position 76,104,913 of record NC_136500.1, on the reverse strand, counting down.
TATACTTTCACCTAACAATTTAATAAACAAAAGATGGTACTTATGCAGAGAAGGTACCGTGCTGAAATAACGCTATTAAGAAAGCCATTCTTAACATGGGAAAGGGAGAATGTTCTGTAACTATTTTATATTTTCACCTAACAATTTAATAAACAAAAGATAGTACTTATGCAGAGAAGGTACCGTGTTGAAATAATACCGTTATTTAGAAAGCTATTCTTAACATGGGGATGGAGTTTTGCATCTATTCTATACTTTCACCTAACAATTTAATAAACAAAAATAGATAGTACGTATGCATAGAAAATACCGTGATGAAATAATGTTATTTAGAAAGACATTCTTAACATGGGGTTGGTATTTTGTAACTATTCTGCCCTTTCACCTAACAATTTAAAAACAAAGCATGGTACTTATGCAGAGAAGCTACCCCACTGAAATAATGACGTTATTATTTAGAAAGCCATTCTTAACATGGGGATAGGGGTGTTTTGTAACTATTCTGAACTTTCACCTAACAATTTAATAAACAAAAGTTAAACTTAAGCAGACAAGGAACAGTACTGAATCATTAACATTATTTAAAAAGCCATTCTTAACATGGGGAGGGAGGATGTTTTCTAACTATTCTGTACTTTCGGTGCTAATGCAGAGAGTGATCTGCGCTATTTTTTAAATCGCATTTCCACATTTAATTAAAGTTTTATTATATGTTTTTTATTCAATTGTAAGGTTAAAGTACAGATTCGGTACAACCCCCCCTCCCCATGTTAAGAATGGTTTTTTAAATAATAACGTTATTATTTCAGCACGGATCACTCTCTGCATGAATACCGATTAACGTTTTGTTCTTTGCTTTTTTTACCATATTTTTTTGTTTTTTTTCAAGAAAACCTTTTTAACAAAGATTGAAATGCACGTTTTTTCTTTTTTTTTTTTTTTTACAGAAGTTGTTTTTATATGACGACTTTTGTAGGTTTTCGACTATGCTGAATACGGAAATCGCATTGAAATTTTGCAGAAATAAGTAGTTATCGAGATATTAAAAATTTGTATAATATATTGTAATCTCTGGCAGCCGTCTTTTTTACACGCTTGCGCGAGTCATAAACAAATCTACTTGCGTAACAAAGATGGCCGCCAAAGAATACAATGCATAAAACAACTATCTATATCTCGATAACTACTTATTTCTGCAAAATTTCAATGCGATTTCTGTATTCAGCATAGTGGGAAACGTTTAAAAGAAAATTGTGGAGGTGGACCTAATCTAAAAAAAAATACCAAAAAAACATAAACTTTTAATTAAGCTTGGAAATACGATTTAAAAAAATAGCGCGGATCAGTAAGTGCATTAGCACCCATTAATCGACTCACGTGACCTTATTGCCAAATAAGGTCCGGCTACAATGTTGAACGCGCCGTTCACATTGTTTTTTTTGGGGTTTTTTTCAAGTTAAATTCAACTTTCACAATATCTTTTTATTTTTTTATAATTTTACAATATCTTTTTTTAATAATAAATTGTGAGTTAAAAAAGCACAGATTAGTTACAAAACACCATCCCCTCTCTATGGTAAGAATGGCTGAAAAAAATATTAGGTACTCAT
>NC_136500.1:76065803-76098303 GCF_053919585.1 Euprymna scolopes | reverse complement strand
TGACATACTGAGAATGCGAATCTCTCTCATTCTTTATTACTCTTTTACTGTGGTTGCTGGCAGCCAATTTAACTTTAATAATTTTAAAGGCAACTTTAGTTTAATAACACCTACTTCGTTGATAGCAATACTGGGAAAAACAAAGTTTTTCAAATCAGTATCTCTATGGAAGGCAATTGTGAGACATCAAATAATACAAGTCTGCTATCGGCTGCACAAGGCAGGTGATCAATAATCTAGAAAACTTTGTAATCTACGTGCAAAATGTTACTCTGTCCGTGGGTATCACTCATTTCAATCAAGAAGTTACTAATACTCGAACTATACAGCCACTAGGTATTTAAAGCTTATATTGGGTTGGCAACTAAGTTTCCACAACTTCTTTTTAATTTTGAAATTTTTGACCTTTATATCATAATCATATGATATTACTATTATAATAGGATAATTATATCATCTGTTATATCATCTATATAATAAAGTGAACTTGGTCTATTTCTTAAAGTTTGTCATTGGGAGCTTTGAATCTTGCAAATTTCTGTTTAATTTTGCCTAACCAATTTATCTTTATCTTCTTTCTTCTGTGTCTTTTTCAACAAAATTATGTATTTTGCTTCAGCTTCTTAAAAAAAAAGATAATTATTTTGGCTACAAGGATAGCTAACATAGAAACTGTAATGAATAAGTTAAAGTCGGAATCTTCTTGAAGAACCTTTATTCTACTATGAACTACGTAGGGAATGGGTCGCTACGAGAGCAATGGCTGTCTAAACTGAAAGAAGAAACAAGGGGAAGTAATTCACTTCTTGAGAGCATAAAAGGTGATTAGAAAAGTTATCTTTTTATCACTTTTCTACATCATTTTTCAATAATGACTTAAACAGCAGATTCAGCTTAAGATAATTTTAATTTTTATATCAACACAAAAAAAATGAAATAAAATGTTTTATTCCCAAGCCAGCTTAGAGAGAATGAGAAAGCATATGCATAGAATTGTTCAGTTAGTGATTTCTGTCACATATTTGTCTGTGTTGTTAGAAAAGAAAATGTTACTTTTGAATGCTTTCTTTGATTTTAATATCTAATCCTACTCGATGCACTGCCATTTAATTATAGTTGCTGTGAGAATTTAGAACTGATTGTTAAAACTCACATTAATGAAATATTAAATGATGTTAGTAAAGATAGAATAAAAATAAAATTAGCATTTTGAATAACTCAGTCTTAACTTTTTATACTCATATACACAGGCAGCAAACATTTGACATTCTCTCTTTTTAACCAGGATCTCCTATTTGGACACCGAGAGGTGCCACAGTGACTATCATCCTGCAAGAGCTTTGCCATTGTCATAGGCCTTGAACAAACAACGCTATCGTCTTTCCACCTGCATTGATGGAATGAATCAGTCAAAGACAACAACAAGGTTCTTCCAGCACCGAAAGAAAACCTCATAGCAGGTTCTGAACTACCTTGGAAAGAGTGGGTGACACGACTAGGTCCGAGTTATGGTTGTTAAAACATAGAACCTGTACAAATGGAGTTATGTACAGGACGATTGATGTTTCTGATGTGCAAACTATTGCACACATCCTCAAAGACTGTCTCCTGAGACATGTTTTAGTTTGGACCTGAGGGATGCCTCGGGCATTGTCCTAGGATGGAGTGAAACACTATGATGATGACCTGGATCATAAACTAGGAAACATTCGAGATTTGTAAATTTTATTAAAAACATTTGGGGTTTAGGGGAACATTTGATATTTCCTTCATTAAACATTTAGCAATTAGCCAAAACCCAAATACATTCAATTCAGTTCAATTCAATTTATTTGGCAAAAAATATGCAGTGATTGAATTGCAAACTGATTCCTATTAATGTTAAAAACTAAATGGCTATCATTGTTACACTCTTTCCTTTTCCACTTTGTTGGAATTCGATTTCCTCTTCAATCATAAAGCTAACAACTTTTAACATGAAGATGCTGAATCAAATGATATTAAACCACTTGAAATATTTCCAAACCCAAAAAGAAAATAATAAACCAACATGAAGTTGGGAGCTCTTATTAAGTGAGGAGACGGACGGACAAAAATGAAGAGCCGTTACCAGCTGGTTCAATGAAAAGGAATCCAAGGATACCTTCTCTACAAACCATATCATGCCCTTCTGGACCTCGGACTAGCAAAAGGAATAGGATTTCACGACTCACAGTATAACTTCATCTACACATGTACTACAAGAACAAATGTAACGCACACACATACACAAAACCATGCTGCTAAAAGATCATGCACATATTCACACAATGAACATTTTGACTTGTAACTTCTATTCACGCAAGTTTCTTACAAGTGGTGGGACGATTAATCGGAATCGGAAAAATTGGAGCTTTTTAGGGTATCAGAATCAGTATCAGAATCGGAAAGATTTGAGCCTATTTACCGATGCCAAAGGCGATTCCTTTAATCATCCTTTTTATTTGATTTTGGTTTAAGAAACATCTTCCACTGCTTGTAGTAATAATGAAATGATAAATATTTATTGATTTAAACTTCCAGCAAGACTAAAATCTACAGATCATCCCCTACAAGCGTGTTTTTACATTTGAGAAAATATTTTAGATGTGTTTTTTCAGTAATCAGGACAAAATAACACTTTTATAAGTAAAATATTTAGAGATTTATAAAGAATCGGAATTGGTAGTTGTATCGGAATCGGTAATTGTATCAGAATCGGGAAATATATTGGAATCGTCCCATCACTACTTCTTTTTCATGTCGAACTATGAACATTTACATTACTGAAAAATAACTTTAATATTCTCTTGTATAAAATGTTTTGTTATCAAATTTCTTTTTTCTCAGTTTCCCTTGTACAAAACTGTGTTCATGTTTTTAGGTAGCATTTGTAACCTGGTGACGCTTCTATTCTCTTTATGTTACAATTCATTTCATTATATGTATGCCTGTTTATACAGGGTGTCTAAAAAGTCACTGAAGGGTTGAAAATCTTTGCAGTATAGCATTGAACAACATACGCAAGTTGTGAAATTGTTTTACCAAAATCAGGGGTCAATTTGGCGACAACATTATCTCTCGCTATGGCAATGTCAAATGGCCATCAACGTAACCAGCATTGACATGAAGTTCCATTGCTATATTAATCATTTTTATCATGGGCAAAATTAAAAGAACGTATAGAAACATCGCCCCAAAAATAAGTATGTGATACCGTCTCCACCAGTTATTTTGGCGGAAGGGATACAAAGAGAAGAAACTATTCTCCAGATATTGAGCACTGGAAAGAACCCCCCCTACCCCAAAAAAATAATAATTAAAAATAAATCATTACAACTTTTGTTTCAAAAAAAAAAAAAAAAAAAAAAAAATTAGCCAAGTAGGCAGAACCTCTAAAAAAAAAATGAAGATCTACCAAAAATTAATTCCAAAAACAATTAAATGAAATTTTTCGTCATTGTAATGCCCCTCTCCCAATGTAATTTGTCATATTTTGGGGTTCGTTTTGTTTATGAAATTGTTAGGTGAAAGTACAGAGTGGTCTCATAAAAATTAATTAAATTTATCGTTATTTTATGTTTTAAATGTAATTCCCGCTCCCCCCCCCACCACCAAAATAGAACAAAAAGCAAATTGTATTTGTTATGTTTTGTCCCCCCCCCCACCGCCATATCGCCAAACTTGAAAAAATGTTGGAGGTGACATGTCTCGTGGAATGCTTGATAGCCAAAATGTGGATGCTCATTTTACGTTAAATTAATATGGAAAAGTGATCCACCCCTCTAAAATGTTAACTTTCTTTCTTTTCAAAATTTCTTTCATATTATTTATAAAGGCTATTTAAACATATTAGGCCAAAAAAAGTAGATCTTTATTTTTTTTAGGTAGGTCACATCGTAAAAAATTTACCGATTTCTGTATAACCGTTTATAGAATAATAAAAACAAACACATGAAATCTTTTCTTCAGTTTTTCGTAAGTGTTTTTTTTTTAATATTTTAAAAACACAATAAAAGTCAAACATTTTTCTATCTACTCAGAATTATTTTTTCAAGCTAAAAATTTATTGAGATTACCAAATTATTTTATTTTTTACTTATATTCCGAAGGGACAAATAACTCTAAAACAAAGATTTAAAAAAAAATCGATGTTGGAATAATAATTCCAAATAAATTTAATTAAATATATTATCAATATAATTATTGTTTAAAATCTATTAAATAACAATTTTAAATAGAACACTTATAACAATTCTCTCGCTAGAAACATTAACTAAGATACCACTATTTAATAAAATCAATTTTTCTTAATGTAATATGCAAATGAGATAATCTCTTTATTGTATCTAGTTTGCAAGAATCATACTACATAATAGAAATAAATGAGAGGAAAGTAAGGAATCTTTTGTATCAAATTTTGAACAAACAAGAATACGAATTTAATATATATATATATATATATATATATATATATATATTTATTTATTTATTTATTATTTTTAAAAACAGTAATCTACAGACACGCGTGTTTCAGAACCATACTCCTCATCAGCGTAGCTTGACTGTTGGTAGGATTCGAACCTTATGTATTTCAATCCAGCGCCCTAATCCACTCTGCTATGTTGCCATAGACGATTTACTGCTTCGTTTTTGATTTTTTAAACGATAGTAATGTTTATGTTTGTTAACAAACTTATGTATATATATATATATATAAACAGTGTATTACAAAAGTCAGTACACTCCTCACATTTCTTCAAATATTTAAGTATATCTTTTCATGGGATACCACTAAAAATGATTTTTTTTTTTTACATAATGAAAAGTAGTCTGTCTGCAGTATATATAACAAAATTAATTTCTTTCTCCTCAAAATAACTCAAAATATAGTTATTAAAAGCTAAATCCCTGACAACAAAAGTGAGTACACCTAGGTGTGTCAGAAACTGACCTTACGAATGCGTGAAATATATTGAATAATTCGACTCCTATCTTTCCAAGCTTATAACTACTCGAAAAATGTAATTAAACCCTAATTTTTTTTTTCAATTTAAGGAGCAAGGATCAAAGTTTCATAAAAAAAAAAAAAAAAATGTGTTAAGGTTTTAAACTTCGGACTTTACAAGTAAATTTCTAAAAAACACTCCTTTTTTTTTTGTTTTAAATTCGAATATATTATTTATTGATCTTTTATCTTCAATTTGTGATTTATAAAACTTTGGTGAGTAAATTAATTATTTACTTTTTAATAGACATTCCAAAATGGGGGGAGGCGTGAATTAAAAAAAAACGTTTGTCTAAAAATATTATATTCGGTTTATTGGAAAGAGCATAAAATTTCACATTGACCCTTAAAATATCGTAAAAATTGAATCAATAGAAAAATTTTGGTAGATTCTTAAAGTTTAAAAATTGAAAAATACTTAACTCGTAAAAATCAATTGATTTCATTACTGTTTTTTAAAAAATAAAAAAATAATATTTCTATTACGTTTTATACAACTTTAATAGTTTATTTTGGAAGTATAATCCATAAAGAAAATAAACAACCCACTTTTAAATAAGAAATTACCAGTTTTTTATATTTTATTCACAGTTTCATGTTAGGGGTGTCAAAAATTCCCAAAAAATTCTGATACACCTATGAAAAGTTGTCAATATTAACATAGAGCATGTCAACTCTCAATATTTATGTGGCCATCATCATTATCTAAAACTGCTTTTACTCTCCTGGGCATGGAGTTTACCAAAGCTTCACATGTAGTCACTGGAATGCTCTCCCACTCTTCAATTACGACGTCGCGGAGCTGGCGGATATTTGAGGCTTTGCGCACATCCACCTTCTGTTTGAGGATGCCGCAAAGGTGTTCTATTAGGTTCAAGTCTGGAGACATGCTTGGCCAGTCCATCACCTTTACCCTCAGCCTCTTCAGTAAAGCAGTGGTTGTCTTGTATGTGTGTTTTGGGTCATTGTTATGCTGGAACACTGCTCTGGAACCCAGTTACTGGAGGGAGGGGATCATGCTCTGCTGCAGTATTTGACAGTACATGTTGGAGTTCATGTTTCCCTCAATGAAATGTAACTCATGCAGCCCTAGTCCATGACATTCCCACCACCATGCTTGACTGTAGGTATGACACACTTATCTTTGTACTCCTCACCTGGCCGCTACCACATATGCTTAATGCCATCAGAACCAAACAAATTAAATTTCGTGTGTGCATGCTTCATTGGATGTACAAACGTTTATGTGTATCTCTCGTTGTTTATCAAGGCTCTTCGCCTCCTTCCCTCCAAGGACTAAACTGGATTATGATGTGTGCACTTTTGACTAAAAAACAGATACAATGGGGGAAAAATTGATATGTTTGGCTTTCTATAGTATGCACACAATTTGGAGATTAAATATTCCTTGTACTGTAGCACATCACACAATAAGTTCTGGGCCTGCTGTATAGCTGATCACACTAATAAAAAAATATATGATTCTTTATGAAGTATTAACTTTCAAATGTTCCATGTTGAAATGTAAGTGTAAAGTAACTTATTCAAAATTCTGATGGGAAAAGCATTGCTCAAGCAAAGCAATGGCTTGATAAGTGTTATTTGAACTGGTATGCTGAATTTAAACATGGTCATATAGACAAAAATGTTGTTGAATACTCAGGTTGCCCAAATTTGTCAGTTGTCCTTGAAAACACCAAAAAATGCCAACAAATTCGTTCAGGTTGATCATAAATTGAAGTTGTATGAGAGCAGAGGAGTTGAAAATGTTACCATTTTGCATACACATTTGTCAATAAGGAATCTGTGTTCAAAGTGGTTGCCACATTTGATCACAGCCAATCAAAAGCAACAATGCATCGACAATTCAAGTATTGATTGCAACCACCTCAGTGCAACATATATGAGGTTTTGGCATGAATATATGACAATGTATCCCCCAATCAGCAGGTAAAGGCCAACCAAAGACACACACATGACCAGACAATGTTTTGGTTTCCCTAATTTGGAATGTGCAAAACATTTTGTTCATTGATTAGCTTAAAAATAGCAAATATTTCATAGCATTATTATTATTATTATTATTATTATGTATGAGGGAAGACATCATCAAAAGTGGACACAAGTGAAGAAAAAAGTGCTTATTCACCAATGCACCATGTCACAAGTTTATCACACAATGGCAAAACAACAGGAAGTACACTCTGAATTGCTTTCACACACCCTATTTGACAGATCTGGATGTCAGTGGCTATTGACTGTTTGCAAACCTCAAAAGAAAGAGATTTTGCTCCAATGAAGAAGTGATATTGGAAACAGAGTCGTATTTTAATGTCAAAGACAAATCGCTCCACAGAAAAAAGGTATTAAATTATAAGAGAAGCATTAGAATCAGTGACTCTCTCTAAAAAGAGACTAAACTGATTAACAAAGCCAAATTCTGCCTAAAATGTTGTTAATCCTTGGACGAAGTGATATGCTAATGCACATGCAAAAATATCTTTCTCTAAATAAAATATTGTTATGTTTACAATCACTTTATTTGTTATTTGTTATTTGCTTTGATATTATTCGGTGGTTACATATTACCTAAAACCAATAAGTAAACAATTTATATTTAAAATGAAAAAAAAATTTTCCCTTTTGTTATCTCCCTGGATATAAACTGTATTTTGGAAAGCAGACTTATGTCTCATCGATTCGACCAGCCGAGTTCAGTCGAACTAACATTCAATGGACGTATTGCACAGTGATTACAATTAATTATGTCCTCACAATGAAGTAATTCTTTTTCATTTGAAATATATATCTATACAACATTGTTTTATTCAAATGTATATGTCATTCAGTAAAACCCCAGGATACGGCATTAAAAATTAGTAACAAAATACAGTACAGTATATAATGCACATGTATATAATCGAATAACATAAATAACACCATAAGGCGGGGCAAATACCGTAACCAGGGTCCGGAAAAACATTGTATTCCACGTCGTAACCTGAAAAAACGTATCCTAGGGCCACCGTATCCCAGAGTTCTACTATACTGTATCATTCGCAAAGACCATATTACTTTAATTGCACTATCTGATGGTTGAGATGAAAAAGAAACCCTATTCTCTCTACTCATTTGTCACATCCGCTTCTATATCAATGATCTTCCTTGGAATGTTATTCCGAAGGTTAACATCGTCATATATGCTGGTAATACCATTTTACTCTCGTGTTACTTGTCGCCAATTTCCCTGAGATCAACTGAAATATTCAGCTGATTTGGAAGTTGATTTGAGTTCAGTGGTGGCTTGGAATAAGAAGTGACTTGCTCTGTTTAATACTGTCAAGACTCAGCTTGTGTCTTTCAATCACAGATGTAATCTCCCCCCCCACCCCACCCCACCCGAGATTTTTTTATAGATAGCTCTGTTCTTGAAGAGAAATCGCTTCTGAACTAACTTTCTGGCCTTTCTTTCTTATGAAATCTTTCTCAGAGTCTATACATTGAATCTATTGCCCTTTCTGCTTCTTGTAAAGTTGGTTCTCTCTATCACTCCAAACACTTTATCACCTGAGACTGGTCTCTCTCTCTCTCTCTACAAATCTACTATCAGATCTCAGATCTTACATGGAATACTGCTGTTATATTTGTGCTGGTAAATCTCTGTCTCATTTAGATATTTTGATAAGGTGCAGAAGTGTATCTGTAATTTGGTTTGATCTACTCTTTCTACTTCTCTGTACTCTCTCTCCCCCCCTCTCTCTCTCTCTCTCTCTCTCTCTCTCACACACATGTTGTGTTGCTAGTCTCAGTCTTTTCTATAAATACTATGATGACATGTGTTCTTCAGAATTGTTAAATTTATTCTCTATTCTCTGTTTTATTTGTTCCAGCTAATTTGACTTGTTGGTCTCCATCAACTCACTGTTTTAATACTTCATTGTAATACAGCTTCAAATTCCAGTAGCTTCTTTCTAATAACTGCAAGCTTATGTAACTCTCTTGCTGTTGACTGTTTTCCTTCTAGCTGTAGCTTTGGTCTTTTCAAGACTAAGGTTAATAGGCATCTTTTATCTTTGCATTAATAATCTTTCATCCTTTTTTTAGCTTCTTACATTAAGTGGCTTCATGTCGTGTCTGAAGCGACTTCCATAAATAAGACAAAAAACAAACAAGCTAAATTATTAGAGTTTAGTATTATATAAATTGCAGTCACTATTCCTTTATTTGGTTCAAAGCGCAAATTATTTTAGGGGTGCATAAATATGAATACAATCTTTTGCAATACACCAATGACTATAATCTAATTTATTAAACTCATTATGTTTGTGCATGCGTGTCTGTCTGTCTGTCTGACTGTTGCCAATTTTTTCAAAGTGCATCTCCTCTGAGATGCAAGGTCACAGAGTCATGCGAGGCAGGTAAAACGATTGCATTTTTTGTGGCTCGCTGTTTACTGGGTTTTTAGCCAGTGAAGTAGCTAAGGGGTCAAAATTGAAAACAATTGGAACTTAGCAGGCATAAGTCAACTAAATGTGTTATTTGTATGCATGCGCAAATATATGTTAAAGTCATTTTTAACTATTTCTTATCCATCTGACGATAGCTTGAATAGTAATGAATATGGTTGAAGCACTATTTATTTTGGTTTCAATTCTAACTTACAGCACCCAAGTCATATTTTTTTCCTATTTTTGAAATCACTACTATATATTGGATAAAATATAATATATAATAATCGATAAAGAATTGAATCTATGATGATAAATGCAAAAACCGCATGTGATTTTGTTACTGCTGAGCATCATTCATTCATTTCGAATGAAGCAGATGATTATTGTTGGCATTCGTTTCTCTGATATCTTTATAGTTAGAATGCTTTCCACAAAGATATTGGATACTTATCGAAGGAACCATCTGAATGTTGCCAACATCCCTAAGTGAAAGTGTTTCTGTGGAATGAACTGGATTTGAACTTTGGCACATCCAGGTTGTCAGTCTGTATCATTAACCACTTAGCCACTGTCACCTCCCTGATATTGCTGCTGTAAATTACACCTGAAACTCAAACTAAATTACACTTAATTTACTTTCAGGCTAGGATCAAAGACGGTACAACGATATTGTGGGGTTTGCATTTGGACCAAACGTCTACTGAATGGAAATATGTCACAAACTACTATAAGGGCTTTGGAAACAGACCTCTATAACAAGATATAATCTGAAACTATATTAGCTAGAGTAATTTCAGTTTGAACAAAGGTGATATAATAACAGGTACTAGTATAGCTGTCGAACCAAACAAAATCGATTTTTGTTCGGTATCTTCTGGCCATTTACAGAAGCAGCTAGAAAAGGCAAAATCAAAAAGAAACTGGCATCCAAATCAAAATGAGACAATTTTGCAACAGGAAAAAGATAATAAAGGAAAACTTATCATATATTTATTTTTACGACAATTTATTTGTTGATGAAGAAAATAAATAAAATACTTTTATCACGAGAAAGTTAAAAATGAAAAGTTTTTTTTTATTTTATTTTTCCATAAATCCATTTTTTTCTATAGAATAAAAGCAATGTAGCAGCAACTTTTACAAATGGTAACGATTTTTACACATTTTTTTTTGTCTTCTTGCTTAATGAGACAGCTTTTTAAATAACAAAAAATAAACCTACTAGATGAAGGTTAGGATTTGTTTAACGATAGGGTTCCTAGGATTAAAAAAGTAGTATGTTTGCAATTTTTCACTCAAAATGTATTCCGATTGTGACATCAATTAATTGCCTGCCAGTTTAAAGCGTTAAATTTCGTTAGTTTGTCCCTTTGTTCCAGAAAAGAACTTACTATTAAAAAATATTTATTTTCTTCAGTTTTATTGTGAATATATAACCATTATATATATATATATATATATATATATATATATATATATATATATATATATATATATATATATATATATATATATCGCCATTTTGATTGAAAAACTACAAATTTACCATACAGATTTACCAAAAAGTTCTGCTTTTTAGGTTAAGTTTTCTTTTGGATTTAGCATATGATTGGCTAAACGCTTCAACATCTTCTGGCTATTTATGTAAACGAAAGGAAGATGCCGAACAAAACGTCAGTTTTATTTGGTTCGAAAGGTCTAACAGTATTATTCAATAATATCTATAAGTGTCTTATACATTTTAATAAATGTTCAATGAATGGCGTTGTAATGTACATCACACATCATGGTCTTCAGTCAGGTGTGAGTTGACCAGAGACCACTTATCCAGATTTAATTTGTATTGATACCTCAATCTCAGTTGTTAGATCATTTGAGAAAGAAGACAGCAGAAGAAGAGGAAGAAGAAGAAGAAATGTTCCTGTACTTATCACATGACTCTTTAAACTAAAAATACAAACTTAATTTCTCCTGTCGCCTGCTTCGAGGAAGACATTACAAACAGTACAACTGAACTGAACAATACGGACGGACTCTCGGTTGGTCTGTCAAATTGTCGTCTGCACACATCGGCTCCCGGATCTTTTCGTCTTTTTTTAAAAAGAAGAGGTGCAGGCCTACCATTGCTCACCCACTAAAAAATGGCAGCAAGCGAGGTGAGTTCTTGCCAACCAAAAAAAGTTTACCTAATTTTATACTTTTTTGTTATTGTGCCAAAAAAATATTTTTAAACGATTTCTTTTTTTTAAAAACATGACATCTTTGCAAATAATCTTTTCTTTTCTGTTCTTTTTTTGTGTGTGTTTGAACTATTCAGAATTTCATTGCATGAAGTAAAACTGCCACAGTCATCTTCATAGTTCTCTTGGCATCAATGAGTATTTATTATTGATTTTCAAATACATTTTTATTTTTAACTCAACAAGAAAATATAATGTTGGTAAATTTGTTCTATTAAATAGTGTTTTCGTTTCTTTTTTTCTTCATTTATATATTACTAGCAAGTCTCTGGTCGTTGCCCGGTCGTAAAATACTTTTAGGTGAATAATATGGACATAACCTCATATTTTAGATTTGCATTGTACTTGATCCATAATCATAAGACACCAATTAAGTAAAATTTACTGAATTTTGATTTTTTTTCAAAAGAGCTTCTAAGCTTAAGCGTTAAATTTTAAGCATTTTCTAAAATCAAAATCATATAATCGATTTTGATCAAACTCAGAATAAGGATTCTAGACATAAGGTTTAGTACCATTTCTTGATTTTAACATTTGTAGAGTAACATAAAGTGGCGCAAACTGTCCTGTTTGGGGAATTAATTTTATCTGTCTTGAGCCAGGTATCAATTAATTTTGTCTGTCCTGGGACAAGTGTCAATTAATTTTACCTGTCCTGAGACTGGTATCAATTAATTTTAACTCTCCTGGGATGGGTATCCTTCTAGTGATTAGATAAAAGTAAAATAAATGAATGATTAAAAAAAAAAAAACTGTTGCCGTTGAATTTTACTGCCGACCATCCTTAGGCCATTTTATGCCTACATCATACATGTTTTTGTATACGGTTAATTGGAGATTAATTTGAGTAATAAATAGATTTTGTAAAGGTTTTTACTACATACAGCACTTGGTTCCACAAGAAAAAAATAAAGAAAGAAACAAATATCAAGGCCTGTTGCTTGCTACTACATTTTCTCTCTTTTTTTTTTCTTCACTTACATTTGATATTTCTGAAGAGCTGCTTGAAAGGACTTATCCTCCCTTGACAGAGTTCAAAATAGACTTCGTAGCCTTGTGGGGGATGTCCTTTTCTCTTCCCTGCAACCTCTTTCTCACAGAAGAGATGTTGCGAGTTTTTCTTTGCTTTATCGTTATTTTCATGGCAAGTGCTCGGCTGAGCTCCATTCTTTGGTCCCTCCTCACCAAACTTTCACAAGAAACACCCGTCTAGCAGAAAACACTATCACTAATTTCCCCCACTCTTTATCTGTGTCTAAGCCTAAACATAGATTCCATGAGCAAAGCTTCTTTCTTAGAACTGCACGCTTATGGAATTGTCTTTCGTTTTTCTGCTTTCCAGCTGACTACAATATGGTTGTCTTCAAGTCTAACGTAAACAAGTTTTTGATGAGCTGTTCCATATAAGTTAACAAATTTACCGAATCTCCATTACTAACGGTTACTATATTGTCTAATTTCTACTGTACACTCTTTAACCCTTATCCTCGAGTGGCCTCTTGGCCTTGATAAGTGGTGATGCCTATGTAAAAAAAAAAAAAAAATAGAATAGAATAAAATTATCAATAAAATTTACAGAAATTCACGAATTTTACATGACTATTTGCTCCCAATCACATTTCAGCAAAAAATTAATGCCGTTTCAACTTGCTACCTCAACTGTTCTACATCTACTAACGTTAGAACTCTCAACCATTCTTTCAAGATGACCATACCATTCAAATTTTGAACGTTACACACAGTTACGCAGATGTTAACATGTAGAGACCCAACACGTTGTAAGCTCCATTACAACAAACAACAGCAAGGAATAACTCAATTCACTTTTTGCGTTGAAACAGCAACATTTATTTCTGGGTACTTTCCCGAATAAAACGTAATCATCCTCTCTTACGTGATTGTTATCATTGGTCTGCGCACGCATTCTTCCTTTTATAATCTTTTTTTTTCCTTGCTGTGACGTCACTTTGCACATGGCTCGGTCATTTGCATATAGCTGCCATATGCGCATTTGCACTCTGTTACAAATCTACTCTTATGCACACATCTCCCTATTACTGTCCAGATTTATTCTTCCCTTATGGTCATTAGAACTAAGTCCATCTTTAAGACACATTACATATCCATTGTCTCATTCTTATATCGTTTCTTTCCATGCAACGCATGTCCTCAACCCGCACTGGCCAGGTATCATTTTCATAGATTAGTGCTATTTTTTTCCTTTTTTTTTTTATAGATTAGGGTTAAGGCTTTGTGACTAATGGGAAAAGGAGGTCAGAGTTAATTTTGTTAATGAAATATAAAGGTTAGTGACTAGTTAGTAGGAGAAAGGTGTCCAAAAGTATAAATTATTTCCAGTTCGATCAGACATTTATTTTTATTTTTTCTTTGAGATAAGAATTCGTCTGTCAGAACGATGAAGACATTCTAATCCTCCTAGGAATGATGTATGACACGTGCTGGGAGTTTTGTTTAAAGTAAAGCTGGCTTGCACAGAGCCAGCCTCACTCTCGTTCCAACTAGTCTGATCCAGCAGCAAGACAGAGTCGAGATAGCTAGAGGTCAGGTGCGATGAAGGAGCTGCCAGAAGTGCCGACGTCCCCTACATACAGCGCCTGGTATTCTTAAATGGTTACTCATCAGGTACTAGCAAGCTCAGGGTTGATTAACTTTTTGGTGATCTAACTAGAACCAGTGATTGTTCTGTATATTTGATACACAAAGATGCAGTTAGGTCACATACACTTTTTTGCTGATGAGAAGGTTCTGCAGTTTAAGAAAGAAATAAAAGATGGTTTCTTATATTTCCGTAACTTGTTATTTACCATTTTAGCATTAGCATTCTTTTCGATTCCAGTCCAGCACCTGAAATTGTTAGAGTTTCAATGGATTCGATTTTCAGCCGACTTTTAATCAAACCTAGAAAACAAAATATTTAATAATATTATAAAACCCTCTATTTACATACACTATGTCAATGATATTCTTATTCCAGCTATGCCAGTTATAAACAAAAACACAAACTTCAGGATCTTAAATAAAAACAAAAACCAAAAACACTGTTCTTAAGTTCATAGTATAACTAAACGTAAATAATAAAATTCCATTTCTTGATGTTTTTATTAATACCTCTAATAATACACTTACACTTTTAAAAACACTTATAAAAAAAAAAAACTAGCCTGGGTGCCCGGCATTACCCGGGTGTTTGGCAGTGTGTGTTGAGAAAAAAAAATGTGGTAGTAGGCATACAGGCTCAAACTCGTATCGTGAAGGAGGGAAAGAACTTGAAAAAAAACAAAAAACTTGACGTCTTTGCCGTTGCGTCCATCGCCAAACCGGAAGTGGCGAAGGTTCAAATTAAGGCTAGTCAATCGAAATGAAGGAATGACTTTAAAAAATATTGGTGAAAAAAAGCGACCCCTTCCTGTAGAAAAGTGCCCAATTGAGGATGAACAAATTAATGTTTTTAGCCAATTTTTTTATATTTGTCGTCCGAAGGGTCGAACTTCAAAAAGCTTCAAAAAGATACTGATCTTATGAAAATCTATCGCCTCTGTCGAGAGTTTTAGACATACATACATGCATACATACATTTTAACAGACAGATGAGATTTATATTATAGACAACCAACTTAAGTTCTACTTTTTAAAATTTCAAGAGCAAATGCTTCCATCACAAAACAGCCGTTGTTAAAAGCCTACTAAATCATGCAAAACTAATCTTGAACTAAAAATATGAAACAAGTCCTTATTAATAACGAATGCCCTAATTATACTATCAATGAACAAATAAAATTAATAATTTGTAACTTGAAAAACGCACTAAAATAAAAAAATAAAATAATAATAATAATAATAATAATAATAATAATAATAATAATAATAATAATACCTAACATGACATGTCAAACTACTCGTATATTAACATATACCACTGTAATCAAATATAATCAAACTTCAAAGTAAGAAGGCCATAAAAATATTACACTCAGATACATATCCTTAATCGGAAATAATAAAATTAAATTCATTTGATATAAATTTAAGATCCAAAATCTTATAGTAAAAAGCAACTCCTCCTCAACCTTTAAAGCATTAGAAAATATGTTATTTATTAGTTTAAATGCTCTTTGGGAGAATGTAACTTCCATAATAATAATAATAACAAAGCTAATAGTTACATTGGTTTTATAGCCACTACCCTATACCATTGCCTCACCATGCATTTTATAAATTCTAACTTAATTTATCACAACCTACAAAAACATAAATAACTCCCTTCTGATTTAAGACAAATTTTATTTAATAACACTAAAATAATACATTCCAAAACTGATTTTAAAAAAATAAAAATTACGCAAAGCTATCTTCATTAAATCTCAATAATCTGTAATTAATAACATTACGTATGAAACCAGTAGAAACATTTTAAAATGCTTAACATAATACAATTTTATCTAATTATGGTGTCACTGAATTTAAATTGTTAATGTCTTTCCTGAAAAGTGCGAGTATGTTCTCTTGGCATAGGAGAAGGGATATAATCTATGACATGCTGGCTTTATATGAATGTCATTCAGAGTTTGTGATCTAAAATAGTAAATTAATTTTATTTTTTATTAAAATTCTACCGAATAATTTTCCATAATTTTTTATGTACACTAACATTTTTCACTGATAAGTAAGTATATCTATAAGTATTCCTGCTATTTTATTTTGAACTCCATATTTCATATGTATCTCAATATAAATAAGCACAAAAAAGAATTAAAAGAAAGTTTTCAATTATATTACGTTTATTTATTGAAAATTATTGAAATTCCGTCTAATATTGTCATTCTTTTATATATTAAATCGTGTTTCCTACAAACTGCATTGTCATAGCCTTCAAACACAACTCCTTTCACACTATACACAATGCTTCAAGCAAACTACAACATCCTTTTCATATATATATATATATATATATATATATATATATATATATATATGCGTAGATCGTCATATTGTTTAGATCACTCTGACTGACATTAAAAGCATTTAAAAAAAAAGAATAAATGTTTAATTTCAACTGTATCTCTCATAGTTGTTGGTAGCCAAATGGTTTGGGTCTTTGCTAATGAAGCCAGACATGACTGCCAGGGTTCAAATTTCTCAACTGGCATTAATCGTGACACCCTGCACTGATGATACCCAAAAGGATGAAACACAAGTGTCTGTATTTAATTATTATATATATATATATATATATATATATATATATATATATATATATATATATATATATATATATATATATATATATATAATCTCCTAAAGTTTGAAAAAACAAAATTTAAAAAAAAACATAAAAACTGGTAGGAACTTAGTTAATCCAATAAATAAAATGCACTTTACGTGGATGCAAATCATTTAATCAAAATTTTTAAGCACAAGTGGAATACAAAGTCTGAACTTTAATCAATAATTATTTGGATTCATTAGACTACTGTTCTCATCTTTAGTGCTATTTTCACAATGTTTTGATTGATGTAACCTCTGACCTTCTTCAGATGTATCTTGTTGAACTCGGGAATCTTTCTGTTGAATTATTATCCAGCCATGGCTGACAGAATGAGGGCATGCTATCTTTGTAGATTAAATAAAGAGTTTCATTCGAAATTCCATGCAGATTCCAGAGTTTGATGGGAAGTTTCTCGAATTTGATGAAAAGATCCCAGAGTTTGATAATATATACCTGAAGAAGGTCGGAGGTTCCATCAACCAAAACATGAAAATAACGCTCAAGCTGAGAATAGTTGTCGGAAGAAACCAAATAATACTAATAATCAATCCTTATCTAAAAAAATTCAGAAACTTAAACCAACAAATCTTGAAATAAACGAGAACTTTAGCAAAACCATTAGCCAGACACTGCTTCAGTTGAGTGTCGTAAATCATAATTAATTTGGGAAACTTTAGCGTTTGTACTCAAATTCTTTCCTTTTTTTTTTTTTTTTTTTGTTAAAAACATCCCATTGATCACCTTTGTCACATCTTTTTTATTTCTAAACACCTGTCCCTCAGTAGACAGGTGTTATTTTAACCTTCCTTTGCCAGTTCTTGCAACTTCATAATAAGAGGTGTTACCTGATAATGACCGTAATTGTCCTACTGCAATTAGCCTAACTCCACGCGGTCAATCTTAAGTTACAGACTAACAGGTGCTAATGAAAGGCCTTCACCGATGTTTAAGACGTCTAATCAGCAAACGCCGTGTGTCGAACTCGTCCTGTTCAACCTTGTTTGGTGTGATTGTGATATCCACCGATTAGACCTGTCTATTATGGACAGATGCGTTTTCTAAAAGAAAGAGCTGACGCTTTCTCCAAGGTATCCTTGTGACTAAAAGAGAAGGTCTCGAGGTACATTCTTTACGTCATACTAATTATAGAATCTGATTTCTATTTATCTTGAACGAATCCACATTCAAGTCATTAAGGTCTCTATCAGACGATTTATCTGCTTATCTGGCAATTTACCGATTTCCTTCGTGAAAAAAGGAACCTGGTGTTGTCTGGGAGCAATGATTTAAAGGTTTAGACCAGTAGTTCTCAACTTTTTTTTTATCCATGGATTTCTTTTCTTTTTTATTTATTTTGCGCCCCCCCCCCCAACTTCTTTCTATTTTTCATTAATAAAAAGAAAACATATCATTGGTGCTACCAAATCAGACTATCCGATGATACCGGCTTCTTGATCTAAAATGCACAAAACATTGATGTTATTGTTTGTTTTCCTTTCCCTTTGCAAAACTCAATCATGTCTTATGAAGCCAAAAACAAACAAAAAAAAACAATAATTTTTCTCTACAAAACAACCAAACCAAACACCATGAATAAATATTTGAAAATATAAAGAAATTCAAGCATAAATAATAGTGTGGTGAATAATGGCTAATCAACAATTCCCCAATATGCAATCACCATGATGTCGCTTGCATAGCAACTAATAAGACTGAACTGCTAACCCAGTGGTTTGCATTTAACTTCACCTTGGACTTCCCTATTTCCTTCCAAATTTCCAACTGCAGACAGAAGATCTGATCATTACTAACGAAGATATAATATATCTTGAAACCTTGTATTTCTGAACTGAGTCTTACACTCAATTTTGTTTTGTAGAGTTAAATGATACTCTACACGTAAGTTTTTTTTAAAGTTTAGGTGTTCAGAGCGTTCACGCTTCTCTGGGTGAAGTTAAATAATTCTCTCAGCTGGTAAAGAAAAAGCTGCTTTCAGAACCGCCAGCAACCACTGTAAAAGAGTAATAAAAAATGCAAGAGAACTATACGCGCAATCCGTTAAGTCCAAAGTAGCTGAGCAGCGGCTTGGTCCCCACCAGTTATGGCAAATAGCAAATAGGATCTTGAACAGAAACGTGCGTTCTATCCCAACCATTATCAATGGACCAGAGGTCATCTCGACAGCATCCGACAAGGCCAAACTATTTGCCAAAAACTTTGCGGCAAATTCTACCCTGTGTGACGAAGGCCATCAACTCCCCATATTCCCTCCTATAACAGACAACACGCTATGCAACATACAAATATCTGTGCGTGAGGTTGCCAAGCTAATCAAGAACCTTGACTCCAATAAAGCAACTGGTTCCGACGGTATTCCAGTTATAGTGTTAAAAAAAATTACAACCAGAACTTGCCCCCATACTTTCCAAACTGTTTAAGCGTTGCCTTAAGGAGAAGTGCTTCCCAACACACTGGAAAACCTCATCAGTATGCCCTGTATTTAAGAATTCAGGTGATAAGTCATCCCCCTCTCAGTACAGACCAATAAGTCTCCTGTGTGTCATGAGTAAGTTGCTGGAATACACAATAAATAAAGAAGTAGTCAACCACCTCAGCAGAAATAACCTTCTTAGCGACACACACGCAATATGGTTTCCGCTCTGCTAGATCTACAGCAGATGTGCTAACGGTTTTGGCCTATTCCTATTTTTTTTATTGTTTATGTATTATTAATTAATGTTAGAGAGTCGAATTTACGAGGTTCTTTCGTAGAAAATATATCAACATAACAAACAAAGTTAACTCTCAATGTATAAAAGGAAAAAGATTTATTACATTTTAGGAAATATTTTCATTGAAAAGAATAGTTCATTTATGAGTGAACAAAAGGGGGAAATTAGTTTGAGATTTCGAGGAAGTTTGAGTTGATAATTCAAGAGCCGTGATTAGTTCACGGGTCTGTAAATCGTAAAGAAAACTTCCTCACTCCACTATATAAAATAATTTTCACTGAAAGTTTTTGAGTAGAGTTAATTAATCACTCTGGAAGGTTCATTGAAAAATGTGAGAAGTTTTAAAATAATTATTTTCATAAACTTAATTTCAAGTGAGCATACGATAATAAAAGGGGGAATGCAAAAGTTAGTTACTGTTTCTGTGTCTGTGTGTTCGCCTACATTGTCTGATTAGCTGACTGTTATGTTCAAAGTGTTGTCGTGTTAGAGTTGAGTTGCAGACAGTAGTGATATATGCCTTCCAACACTATCTCTGAATTTTTGTTAACTGTTTTTTTTTGAAAATACAGAGCTCTTTTAAAGATCCTCATCGGCTCCCACAGACACCGAATTTCCGACAGCTTGGAAAATTCTCTGATTGGTCAGAAAACCAAAACATTGAATTTTTAAAGTAATTTAGTAAAAAGGCATCTCTAGCCGCATGCGCAGAAAACGTTTCAGGGCACTTAAACTTCCGGCAGCGAAAGAGTGAACATCGTAGCTCACCATACGGTTATATCTCATAGGATTAGCGAATCTCTCGACAAAGGCTTCATTTCTAGGGCAATTGCTCTCGACATATCAAAGGCCTAAAAACAGCCTATCCTGCCTTGACAGAGTACAAAACAGACTCCGTGGCTTGGTGGGGGATGCCCTTTTCTCTACCCTGCAACCTCTTTCCCACAGAAGAGACATAGCGAGCCTGTCATTGTTCTATCGTTATTTCCATGGCAGGTGCTCGTCTGAGCTCCATTCTCTGGTCCCTCCTCGCCAATCTTTCTCAAAAAACACCCGACTAGCTGAAACCACCGTCAATAATTTTCCCCACTCCCTATCTGTGCCTAAATCAAAACGTAGATACCATGAACAAAGCTTCTTTCTTAGAACTGCACGCCTGTGGAACTCTGTTCCGCTTGCCTGTTTCCCTCCCGACTTCAACCTGGATGTCTTCAAGTCCAACACAAACAAATTCCTGATGAACCGCCCCCCCCCTAAGTAATGACACCTTACCAATTCTCCAATACTATTGCTACACTATCCCTTTGATTACTGTACACACAATAACCCTTATCCCTGAGTGGCCATTGGGCCTTGATAAGTGGTGAACTCCATGTAAAAAAAAAAAAAAAAGTCTCTATCTTTGTTTTTGTCTATTCCCAAAACTCCCAAACTTCTTTTCTTTCTGACTAAAATTGAAATTGTCATGCATTATATTGGCTGTAAGAGTTACTTGACACCTTCTGGATCAATTTCATCCACCTCACTTAGAACCGTTTTCATTGGTCCCTTTAGCTACCATGGTTGTTTCTTTTGTGTCAATCATATCCTCCTGACTTTCTGTAAGTTTAACGGTAGCTTCCTTAGTGATCAGCTTATGAATCACATACACCTACATTTCATCAGTGCATGTATTTCTATCTGCTTGATGTCGCCTAACTCCAGAACAATGCTAGGGACTGATAGCAGCTGACCTCAGTTACCTCTAATCCCAAGATAATTTCTAGAGTGCTCGATTGAACATGAAAACAGAAAATAGTTTTATTTCTATTTCCAACCACTTTTTGTTTAAAATTGTAAAACAAAAATTACAATGCATTTTAAAATTCCCGACTATGATTGTAGACATAACCTACGAGATACCAGTCCAGTATGCTAGTGTCCCGATCTTTCGTAAATATCTTCTAGGTCCTGGATACGCTATCATATTACAAGGAGAAAGCAGAAATTAGACCTCAGTCGAGCAACTGATGTAGAAATAACAATTTAATAGAAAAAGACGGATCAGTTAAAATATGCAGCCAATCTGGAAATTAACCTAAGTTCAGTTACGGATTGGGGTAAGAAATGGCTTGTTTCGTTTAATTCTGTGAAAGCTCAGCTTGCGTCTTTCGATCGTAGACGTGTCCTCTTTCTTTTTTGAGATTCTCATGGATGATTCTGCTCTCAATGAGAAATCAACTCTAAAACTTCTTGATCTTTTTTCTCATCAAATCTTTCTTGGAGTTCATATATAAGATCCATTGCTGTTTCTACTTCTTGTAAAAGCGGCTCTTTCTATCGCTCTAAAACTTTCCAATACCTACCTTTACAAATCTACTATCAGACCTTGTATGGAGTACTGTTGTCATATTTGGGCTGGTGAATCTCTGTCCCATTTCAGGGTTCTTGATAAGGTGCAAAAATAAATATAAAACACTTTCTCACACCTAAGACTATTCTCTATTTCTACACATCTACTATAAGTATTTTTGTCAATCTGTCCCATATGAGGGTTCTTGATACGGTACAGGAACCTATGTGTAATTTGATTGGCTACATCCTTTCTTCTTCTCTCCAACGATAGGTAAGTGACTATTTTACCAATAGTTGGAAGCAAAATCGTGGGTTCACACCTTTCCCAATCTAATAATAGAAAAACTATAAAAAGGCTGCTCGGAGGTCAGTTTTTAAGCTTGTTTCATGTAACAATTATAAATACTTTTCAACTTGACGTTGCTTTTTATTAGTTTCTATTTTGTAATGTTTTACTTTAAATGACCATAAGTGGTCAGTTACTCATTTCATGTAACACCAATATTGCCAACACTACTTACCTATCTACAATCGACACCCTAAATTGCCAGCTAACCTATTTATTCAGATCTATTATCTCAACAAAAAAATGTGTTTGAAATTATCTAACGTCATTACCTTAGAATTCACGGCATCGAACAAGTAGTTATCATGCTAGAACTAACTAATCAAGATGTTCCTTTTTTTAAGGCAGTAAAAGACCTTTGTCATTGATGTCAAAACCAAAAATATAAATTAACATAAATTAACATAATTTAAAATAAATTAGCATAATTAAGAATAAATTATTTCTTTTTTCATTTTTTAGGTTTCTTTAGAATTGTTTAGACGTGTTCACTCATATCTATAAGAGGTTCCATCATTTGGTCTGGCAGTCTTTAATATTTAAGTTCAAATAAAATTTTCTTTTGTCTATGATGCTTAAGTTTGAAATAGCATTTTCTTTGGTATGTCACACTTAAGTCTGTAAAAGCAGACTATGGATACCTACAAAGGGGTGTCTGCACGTGAAATTTTTGTGGCAGAAGGTGCACAATCTCCAACCACAACTCTCCTTTGTTAAATACCAGTGGCAAGTGAAGTGTCTGTACAGGACGACTGAAAGCATAAATAAGCGTTAAGCACATCCAGTGCCTAGAATTCCCAAATGGTCACCTATCTAGTACTAATCAGGCTCAATGTTGCTTAACTTCGGTGATTTGACGAGAAACTGTGTGTCAACGCGATTATGCCGTATATATATATGTATAGATATAAGTGTAAATAGCATTTAAATAGCATAGTTTGATAAAGTATTTTTAGAAGCATTCATGCATTTCACATTAGGAATATCGAATTAGCATTATCTTCACTTAACACTCAGATTGGATAAGCATATCGTGGAAAATTATTTATGACATGACAAACATAAAGAAAAGCAAAAGGACAATGATGATCAAGTAATGTAACACTGTTCACTTCTGGCAACCATTTCATGTGAAAGATTGACCCGGAAAATGTGGGTAAAAATGCAAGATTTATTGGTTTATCATGAAAACTGACTGAGTTAGTGTTTTAAAACGTAATGGAAAATGACTTTGTAAATTGAAAATGTTCAACTTTGAAATTTGAAACTTTCCCATACTCAAATCTTGTCCAACTTTTAGTATGATGTCAAGTAGACCCAACCTGACATAAAACGATAAAAAACATGTTGCAATTTTTTTTGTGTCAGTTGGTGCATTGACATGCTTATTTTAAGAAAGAAAGTGTTAGAGAATGTTGTTTGCTTGGCTGTGCATAGTTTTACAATGAAAGTTAAATTAAAGGGGAATAATTCAGCAAGATATTAAATAATTGATTACCTACCTTAGTAGGAGTTTTGTTAAGTGTTGTATGCATGGGATTTTTTTTTACTTATTAAGATCTAAAGGCCGCTCAAGGATAAGGGTTAAGTGAGTGTCAGGTTGATGGTGAGACAACACTGTGATGATTAGTAAAGATGATGGTGACTGGGCAAAATTTGATTATTTAAGAGGGTGGCTCAACAAGAATTTACATTGGTCTGATAAACTTATTATATTCGGCTGGGATGCAGACTTGCAGTATTGTTGTCCACAGATGAGCAGTTCTAGGAAAGAAACAATGATAATGGGAATTTTGTTTAGTTTTAGGTGGAGAAATAAATAAATGGAAACTACTGAGAGTGGTTTAGCTAGACAAGTTTGTGTTGTGAATATTTTATTAGGGGGATCATAAAATGGCATGTTCATATAACTCAGTCGAATCATACGGACATAGCAGTACTGTTTATGGTACTGCTAGTAAGGTTTGGCTCTTCTTGTAGCTGTTGGCAATGATGATGGTGATGATTGGGTCTCACCTAACATGACAAAGTATTGTCATAATGTTTTTATTGCTGTTGTTGTTGTCCTTTTTAAATGAGTCTGACTTCTGCATTAGAGCTAACAAAGTTTGTGCCTCAGAATTATCTAGTCTGCACAAACTCTTCGTTGATTGCAGCCATTTGTTAACCTACAGGATTTCAGGTGTTTATCCTCAATGCCGAGAGCAGCAAGGCTCAGCTGTTGCATACAAAGTCGGGCAAAGCTGACACGGCTTTGCTGGTCACATGTAGAGGTAGATACGACCACACGACAATGGATATTGATTTTTGCCAGATCCCTGCTTGCAGGGATGCGGCCCTAATACTTCTTATTGCCAAAACTGGCTGCCATGAGTGGCCCTACATGGAAATAGAGTTCCAGATGGCATAGATCCTACACCAATACGTTGCTAGCACCTCTACTACATTCAGAAAAAGCTTGGTATTTAGAGAGGACTGTTGTTGTTGTTGGTAAAATAGCAGGTGCTCGTCTGAGATTCAATCTATAGACCCCCCCTTTCTGCCGAGCTGTTACAAAAAACACTCATCTAGCTACGACCACTACCAACAATTTCCCTCACTCTCTATTTGTGCCTAAATCTAAACACAGATTCCATGAACAAAGTTTCTTTCCTAGAACTACCCGTCTGTGGAACTCTGTTCCGCTGGCCTGCTTTCTGGCTGACTACAATATGGTCGTCTTTAAGTCCAGTGTAGACAAGTTATTGTTGAGCCGTCCCCTTAAATAATCAAATCATACCTGATTTCAACCACTAACGATTTCTACCTGTTGTCCTAGTGACCACTGTGCACTCATTAACCCTTATCCTGTAGTAGCTTTCGGGCTTTGATAAATGGTGAATGAACAAAACTAATTGCTTTTGATAGAAGAAAGGTTGGTTGAAAAATGTCAGTCAAGAGTGTTCTTTGTGGGCCAATGTAGAAATCTTGGATTGAACAGATTTCTTTAATTTCAAAGCCGGTACTTTTATAGACCACTTTGTAGAAGGTTCTAGATTCGACTGTGGTTGATGCACATGCATTAGCTATATCAGTTTGAAAATAAGTGAATACCAAGCGACGCAACAATATCTGTTCTTGTTAATTCTATGTTGAATTTCGATTTCAGAAATATGTCCATTGTTTAGTCCATCTAATTTTGTCTTGCAAGCGTTTCAATCAGAAATGCAAATCTTTGAATTTGCAACCATTGATGAAATTTAAAAGATGCAAGTGAAATCTGTCTATCCGAAATTTGAAATAACAATTTCGTTGTTAAAAGTGGATATTGAATCGATACATATCAAGAAAATCCACTGCTTATTTTTTTAAAAATTCTACACATATTCTTTTTCAAAGACTGTTTGCATCTGAAAGGCGCATACATTTACTTGTCATAAAAATGAATTAATGCAAATCTCAATCTAAATCCAAGTGTCTTTTCATTTTCTAACTTTAAAATATTTTTTTTTCCAGCTTGTTTCAGACCTAAGGCTAAATTTTAGGTCTGGCACGACCAAATATATGGAATGGCGCCGACTACAGCTCAATGCTCTTCTGGGCTTGCTGGAAGAGAACAAGGATCTTTTTATTGAAGCTCTCAGAAATGACTTATATAAGGTAAATCCGCAAATAAACATTTTTAAAAACTTTTTGAACTTTCTTTGATCCTCACATAGTGACTGGTGTTTTCTTAGTTCATAGAAACAGCTGTTCGTCTCATTAGCACGTTGTATGTTGTTGCTCAGTGGATACTGACGTCTCTTTGTTTATCCCTTTCTTGTTGTTGCAGTAATATCTTTCTTCTTAATAACAGCGATTGTAAACGTTAATAAAAATAACAAAAAAATTACAAAATTATCTTACAATGCTTCAGGGATTTTCTTTCTTTTTTTCAATATATATATATATATATATATATATATATATATATATATATATATATATATACTAGCAGTAACTGTTAACCGGCGTTGGGTGGAAGCCTGCTCTCTCTTGGGGCCACTGCTGTCCCTGAACAATTGCAGACACTGGCTGAAATTAAATAACCTGGCTTTCACTGGTAATTAGTGCTTCTTTGGGGCAATAGCATGCAGGTACTGTTTGAATTTTAAAAAGCAATTAAGGGAATTCGTAAATCAGTATGAATTAATAAAATTACGAAAAATGGTCCATTAGAATAATAATGGAAATGAAAAGTAAAAACAGAAGTTTTAGAGGTTAGGGATTCTCACTGCATATGAACTGTTTACAGTGATCGAAATCAATGGTAGCAGTCTGTTTTTGTTTGTTGTTCACGTCTTCCTCTTCTTTTCAACTCTTCCACTATCATCTTCTTATTAAATTAAATTCCAGTTTTATGTTGTCTTTTGTTAACGTGTAAAACAAAACAATTACGACTTTTTCACTTCACTTCATTTCTTTGAGTATTGTCATGTTAAGAACGGCGTTTGGAATAGACAATCCAAACTCTCTATGTTAAGAACAGCTTTCAGAATAGACACCACTAACCTCTGCATCTTAAGAACAGTGTCTGGAATAGACACCCTTAACATCCCATATAAAGACCGGCTTTTGGAGTAGACAACCGCTTTTGGGGGTGGGGGGAATAATCGCTCCAAATTTAACTGCGATAATCGTTGTGAGCATACCCACCCACAGATGTCAAAAAAAAGTAATTGGGGGTGGCAGTGTTGGAAGGAGAGAAGTAGATTTGTTTATCACGCGCGTGTACAAACCTGGCGACTAGTGAATTACAGTGCATAATATAGGCCTTTCTCCGCAAGATTTGGAGAGATTTTCTTAATCAGCAAAGTCGAAAACCTTTAAAAGTTCTCATTCTAAAGAAAATTGTGGAGGTGAACCTAATATATAAATTTAACCCCCACCCATAAAAAAATGTTAATATGTGCGCAACGTTGAGAATCCAGTAGGTGATATTGCTGAAACATTTATTTTTAATTTGGCAACGATCATAATAGATTGTGCAGTTTAAATAAAGTATGTTTGAATAAAGTACATAAAAAAACGTAACTATGTCTGAAAAAAATATGGTTAATTACTGGAACAAATGTACAAAGCGAGCGAGCGAGAGAGAGGTAATTAAGGTTTGTTGTTTTTTTTTTCTCTGGCATCGCCATGAAGAAATGTAAAAATCGAACGAGAGAGAGAGATAGCGAGAGAGAAAGAGAGATAGAGAGAGTTGGGAAGAATATATACAGCGAGAGATAGGGGGAAGAGAGAAGAAATTCAAACATGCTGTTAAATGTAAGAAAATGAACGCAGCAATTTACTCAGAGGGCAAAAGTAGGTATCATTGCAATGCCATATTTGAATGGTACATTAGTGTTCGTTTAGCATGTGAATACCCTTAATCCAGAATATAGGAATGGTCAAAGATCAGTCAATCAGATTGAGCGAAATTAGTCTGGGGAGACTTTATTATTATTATTTTTTTTTTTAATCAGGAAAGGGAAAGATTATGTTATATCTAGGAGTTTATGATCCAGTTACGAAGGGTGAAACCCTATATCTGTTGAAATTCCTCTCAGTGATGACTAGGGGCGGTAGGAGGACTTGATATTTAGAGGGAAAAATAGGAACTACTTCCTATAAAGATGGTTGCGATTGTGATAATATTGCTCCGTAAGATGATATGTAGGATTTTATTATAACGATTAAATGTGTCTAAAATGGCGTTCTAAAGTTACATAAGATAATGATTAATAGTCTAGACATAATAAATTTGTATGTGGCATCTGTTGTTGCAAACCTACTAGAGGTCGAGAGGGGAATTTCTGTAATCAAAATATTATATATATATATATATATATATATATATATATATATATATATATATATTGAAGGAAAGAAATAAAAATAAAATAAAAAAGAGTGTGAAAGAGAGAAAGAGAGTATACATACATAATGCCTTCCACTCATTTACTGTAGTAGATATGGCCAGCCATTTCAAGTCAACAGAAACAACCGTTTGTTTCATTGATAAATTGTAAGTAAATACTCAATCGATGGTGACGTCTCTTTGCAATGGTAAGAGTAACGTGTCTTTTTAAAAATATATATTTTACTTTACCACTTATCCTGGTCCACATTTGCACACCAGTTTTTGTTTGATAACCGAGGTTAAGCAAGTGTTGAGCCTGGTCAGTACTAGGTGACCATTTGCGAGTACCAGGTGCTGTATGTAGGAGGATGTCAACACAACCCTACAACCCTGACCAGGATATCCATTCGACTGTGGACCACTTGTGAAGTTAATATTACTTTGACACTTCCTCCTTCAAAGGAAACTCAGGGGTTACTCAAGGATAAGGGTTAAAGAGATCGTCAGTTGGATTATCCTACCCCAGACGCAATCTAATTTCCTTCTATGATGCAGAAAAATCTAATATGAGTATCACAACATAAAATTCTGTTCATAGACTGATTGACTATTTTATTGAGATCGATTAATATCTTATTTGCAGATTCTATGAGATCGCATCTAATAATCACGTAGCAGTTTCACCAAATAAAAAATGCTCGATTATATATATGCATCTATTTTTTTATGCAATTTGAGTTTTTGCTAAACAATGTGAAAAATCATTTCCAGTTTGAACGTTCACTTCACCAATCTTTATTCTATGGTGCAATGCTTTTTACACAAACGCTTTTTGCACGTCAGATCGGGTGAAATTGACAGAAAACTGTTTTAGAGGAATTTATTATCCAAGGGAACAGCTCCTCAAGTATTTGTTTACATTAGACTTGAAGACCATGATGCTGTAGTCAGTTGGGAAGCAGACTCATAGTATCTTGTAACACAAGTGGGATGTTCTAGAAAAAAATTTTATTCATGGAAGTTTCATTTGGTTTTTGGTAAGGAGAGGAAGAAAAGAAAAATCTTTGCTGTGGACGAGTTCTTGGTGGGCATGATTTACAGGGAGGATCAGGGATCGGAATTCAGTCGAGCACCTAACATGATCATAACAATGTAGTAGAGAGAGGCTAGCGACATATCGTTTGTGTTGTTTTAACAGCAAAAACAATTATTCGCTTTCTTTTTCTATGGTTGTAATGATAGAAAAAACTGTTTTCCTCTCTTCCCTGGTAGTTGTAATAATGGATAACAAAAAAAAATTGATCTAAATATTAATAAATAGTTGGATTTAGAACCTGTATTTGCACAAAAGCAAAACTCATTTTTGACTAAAAAATCTGATTATCTCTCTATACAGGAAGCATTATCAAGCAAAGCATGGAATGTTCTTTGATCCACACTATGAAAAAGTGGTTAGCGTTGTGTTATGGACAGAAAACAGCCGGTCGTCTCTCTGACACACAAGTCAGTAGATGCTCACTGCATAGTAACGTCTCTCTGTAGGTGTAGCAATAGCCACCAATATCATTATATTTTACAGAGTTCTTTGCTTTTTTTCTTCTCTGATTGTGATGATAGTAGCAGCCGTCTTTTTCTCTTCTCTGGGATCTGTAATAATGATTTCAAAATAAAACAATAATAACACGTTAACAAAATTGTTGCCAAATGGTTCGTTTTCATTGTTAGTTTGTTCTTTTACAGCATCTCTTCAATGTTGTTTTAACACCAGAAAGTTGTTCACTATTTTCTTCTTTGTGATAATAGCAGCTGCCGTCTCTTGCCTGCTAGCTGTAATAATGGATAAAAAAAATACCAAGTCGACATAATATAACGTTTGATTAGGTTTATGGTATGGTTCGTATGTATTGTTAATTAAGTTGAGGGTAATATCTAAAAGTTTGCAACTTTATAGTACATATCAATAATTCTTTTTCGGGCAATATCTTTAAAGAGGTTATGAAACATTTGTTTAGTTCTTTTAAATTTCTGTCACTAGAGTTTATAAAGAATAGCACGTCATTTCTATAAAGACCCCTCCCCTCTTATACCTGGTATTTTAATATTGATTTCCTTAAGAATGTAAAGAACCCACAAGATCTGTTACCCACGCCGAGTCGATACCTCATTATAATATCAAAGTTTTTTCTTTATTTTTTTTGGTCCAATATTTATTGTTGTATCTAATTAGTGTTCTTTTAACTTATTTCACTATATCAATACAATCCTAGCAGTAAACACCAAATGGGATGGGTGCATATATCCCTTCCTCTGGCGACGTCACGCTTTGGTATTCCCATATGGTTTTTCTGTAGCAAAAAAAAAAAAAAAAACGCTATTTTCAGATTGCTTTACAAATTATTTTACACAAATCTAATTCATGTTAAACTGTCCCATGGGGTTCCTCTTTTGCAAATTAATTTACATGAATCCATTTTATGTAAAATTAACTTATGTGCCTGTTTTTGCAAATTGTTGGGATTTTCACAGCAACTATAGATGGTAACAAAATAATATAACGTCGACAAGAAGAAAGGAACACAGCAAAATGAAAATTGTTTTGAAAAATGTGTATTGATAGGAGAGATAAGGAAGAAAGGACGTTGCCTTGCAAAAGCAGCCGAATTCTGCAGAACTTATCTGTGGAATTCGTCCAGTTAACGATGTTTCTTTCCTGCTGAGTTTTGGCCAGGTTGAGGAAAAAAAGGGAGCCTTGAGTTCTTTAGTGCTGCAATTACTGTTGAAACTCCTCACATGTGTTTGGTATTATAGGTGGAGAGAGCTGAAGACAGACACGTGTTGTCTTTGATGCCTGACAAGCAAAAGAGGTAGAGAATTTGAAAAAAAATGCTCTCGAGGATCTAAAAGGGAAGTTTATAATTGGTTGTTTTCCATGCAATCACAGGGCACCCCGTTAGAACTCCTTAATAATACCAATAAGGTATTGTAACATACATATAAGCAAAGATACGGTGCTGTCGGCAATCATCCATCTTGGGAGATGATGGTGTAGCTCTGGTGTCTATATGTATCACCAGGAATGGCTGTACAGTTTAACTCGGGGGTGGCAGTTCCTGTTTAGTGGAGCTACATAACCTGGGCAGGTTATATGGGAGGATAGCTGTTGCCCATGCAGAGGTCCCCCCCTACCCTCTTCAGTGCACCACAGGAGTTGCCAGTGATAACAATATAAAGTCAGGCCGTCTTAGGGACTCAGTCTCTGGATTTTCTGTTGGGGTTTACTCCTTTAGCCTTTCCCCTGATGGAGTAATTTCACAAGGCAGCAGAGGTTTTGATTCAGAGTTACCTTCTAGTAGGTGAGCTACCATCCAAAGTTGACGAGGCCCCCATCTGCCAGAAGTCATTGGCTTTAAGGCACCAGTGGGCTACCTATACCCCTTCTCCCAGTTAGTAGAGACAGTTTTGTCGGGTTTAGTAACTAAGCCACACAAAAATGTCAAGAACTGGACTGGGTTATCAGAGGCTATATGTGCTGCACACTATGAGGGCATTATCTCCACTACCACCTTGGGTTATGATAACCTTTTAAACTGATATGGCGCAAGCACATTATTATATAGACAAGTAAATGTGTCTATAATGAAGTTCTAAAGTTACATGTGGCTAATAGTTAGGGCTAGGACAACAGCATATTCTTTTCATTGTTTTACTCTCGAGTGTGTATCCGTTGATATCTTATATGCTTTTATATAGAGTGATGTTGTTATCAGTTGATTAACTGTGTCTAATTTTGTTGGATATATACTCGAGAGTCAAAACAATGAAAAGAATATGCTGTTGTCATAGCCCTACTAATAGTTGTATATGCATAATAAATTGGTATGTGACATCTGTTGTTGAAAACCTAGGATACTTTGGTCCAGAGAGGAATTTCTGCAATCATTTTATTATATAGTAGATGAATGTCACTAAATATTTACATTGCTATTTACTTTATTATTTTAGCATCCGTTTGAGAGTCTTATGATGGAAATTGACTTTGTTTGCAACGAGATTATCACCGCTCTTAATAACTTATCATCGTGGACGGCTCCTGAAAAGGTGAGGATTTTTAATTTTTTTCACTTCAAATAAAGTATATTGTCACTTAGAACGTTGGTTAATACAGTCAGCGAAGCAGCAAACAAGGAATAAATTCTAAAGTCTACCAGTTCAAAGAAAGAA
>NC_136500.1:76016626-76065703 GCF_053919585.1 Euprymna scolopes | reverse complement strand
TCATAAACTAGGAAACATTCGAGATTTGTAAATTTTATTAAAAACATTTGGGGTTTAGGGGAACATTTGATATTTCCTTCATTAAACATTTAGCAATTAGCCAAAACCCAAATACATTCAATTCAGTTCAATTCAATTTATTTGGCAAAAAATATGCAGTGATTGAATTGCAAACTGATTCCTATTAATGTTAAAAACTAAATGGCTATCATTGTTACACTCTTTCCTTTTCCACTTTGTTGGAATTCGATTTCCTCTTCAATCATAAAGCTAACAACTTTTAACATGAAGATGCTGAATCAAATGATATTAAACCACTTGAAATATTTCCAAACCCAAAAAGAAAATAATAAACCAACATGAAGTTGGGAGCTCTTATTAAGTGAGGAGACGGACGGACAAAAATGAAGAGCCGTTACCAGCTGGTTCAATGAAAAGGAATCCAAGGATACCTTCTCTACAAACCATATCATGCCCTTCTGGACCTCGGACTAGCAAAAGGAATAGGATTTCACGACTCACAGTATAACTTCATCTACACATGTACTACAAGAACAAATGTAACGCACACACATACACAAAACCATGCTGCTAAAAGATCATGCACATATTCACACAATGAACATTTTGACTTGTAACTTCTATTCACGCAAGTTTCTTACAAGTGGTGGGACGATTAATCGGAATCGGAAAAATTGGAGCTTTTTAGGGTATCAGAATCAGTATCAGAATCGGAAAGATTTGAGCCTATTTACCGATGCCAAAGGCGATTCCTTTAATCATCCTTTTTATTTGATTTTGGTTTAAGAAACATCTTCCACTGCTTGTAGTAATAATGAAATGATAAATATTTATTGATTTAAACTTCCAGCAAGACTAAAATCTACAGATCATCCCCTACAAGCGTGTTTTTACATTTGAGAAAATATTTTAGATGTGTTTTTTCAGTAATCAGGACAAAATAACACTTTTATAAGTAAAATATTTAGAGATTTATAAAGAATCGGAATTGGTAGTTGTATCGGAATCGGTAATTGTATCAGAATCGGGAAATATATTGGAATCGTCCCATCACTACTTCTTTTTCATGTCGAACTATGAACATTTACATTACTGAAAAATAACTTTAATATTCTCTTGTATAAAATGTTTTGTTATCAAATTTCTTTTTTCTCAGTTTCCCTTGTACAAAACTGTGTTCATGTTTTTAGGTAGCATTTGTAACCTGGTGACGCTTCTATTCTCTTTATGTTACAATTCATTTCATTATATGTATGCCTGTTTATACAGGGTGTCTAAAAAGTCACTGAAGGGTTGAAAATCTTTGCAGTATAGCATTGAACAACATACGCAAGTTGTG
Source organism: Euprymna scolopes (assembly GCF_053919585.1). Taxonomy (NCBI): domain Eukaryota; kingdom Metazoa; phylum Mollusca; class Cephalopoda; order Sepiida; family Sepiolidae; genus Euprymna; species Euprymna scolopes. The sequence goes on along the minus strand of NC_136500.1, from coordinate 76,064,343 downwards.
AAATTGTTTTACCAAAATCAGGGGTCAATTTGGCGACAACATTATCTCTCGCTATGGCAATGTCAAATGGCCATCAACGTAACCAGCATTGACATGAAGTTCCATTGCTATATTAATCATTTTTATCATGGGCAAAATTAAAAGAACGTATAGAAACATCGCCCCAAAAATAAGTATGTGATACCGTCTCCACCAGTTATTTTGGCGGAAGGGATACAAAGAGAAGAAACTATTCTCCAGATATTGAGCACTGGAAAGAACCCCCCCTACCCCAAAAAAATAATAATTAAAAATAAATCATTACAACTTTTGTTTCAAAAAAAAAAAAAAAAAAAAAAAAATTAGCCAAGTAGGCAGAACCTCTAAAAAAAAAATGAAGATCTACCAAAAATTAATTCCAAAAACAATTAAATGAAATTTTTCGTCATTGTAATGCCCCTCTCCCAATGTAATTTGTCATATTTTGGGGTTCGTTTTGTTTATGAAATTGTTAGGTGAAAGTACAGAGTGGTCTCATAAAAATTAATTAAATTTATCGTTATTTTATGTTTTAAATGTAATTCCCGCTCCCCCCCCCACCACCAAAATAGAACAAAAAGCAAATTGTATTTGTTATGTTTTGTCCCCCCCCCCACCGCCATATCGCCAAACTTGAAAAAATGTTGGAGGTGACATGTCTCGTGGAATGCTTGATAGCCAAAATGTGGATGCTCATTTTACGTTAAATTAATATGGAAAAGTGATCCACCCCTCTAAAATGTTAACTTTCTTTCTTTTCAAAATTTCTTTCATATTATTTATAAAGGCTATTTAAACATATTAGGCCAAAAAAAGTAGATCTTTATTTTTTTTAGGTAGGTCACATCGTAAAAAATTTACCGATTTCTGTATAACCGTTTATAGAATAATAAAAACAAACACATGAAATCTTTTCTTCAGTTTTTCGTAAGTGTTTTTTTTTTAATATTTTAAAAACACAATAAAAGTCAAACATTTTTCTATCTACTCAGAATTATTTTTTCAAGCTAAAAATTTATTGAGATTACCAAATTATTTTATTTTTTACTTATATTCCGAAGGGACAAATAACTCTAAAACAAAGATTTAAAAAAAAATCGATGTTGGAATAATAATTCCAAATAAATTTAATTAAATATATTATCAATATAATTATTGTTTAAAATCTATTAAATAACAATTTTAAATAGAACACTTATAACAATTCTCTCGCTAGAAACATTAACTAAGATACCACTATTTAATAAAATCAATTTTTCTTAATGTAATATGCAAATGAGATAATCTCTTTATTGTATCTAGTTTGCAAGAATCATACTACATAATAGAAATAAATGAGAGGAAAGTAAGGAATCTTTTGTATCAAATTTTGAACAAACAAGAATACGAATTTAATATATATATATATATATATATATATATATATATATTTATTTATTTATTTATTATTTTTAAAAACAGTAATCTACAGACACGCGTGTTTCAGAACCATACTCCTCATCAGCGTAGCTTGACTGTTGGTAGGATTCGAACCTTATGTATTTCAATCCAGCGCCCTAATCCACTCTGCTATGTTGCCATAGACGATTTACTGCTTCGTTTTTGATTTTTTAAACGATAGTAATGTTTATGTTTGTTAACAAACTTATGTATATATATATATATATAAACAGTGTATTACAAAAGTCAGTACACTCCTCACATTTCTTCAAATATTTAAGTATATCTTTTCATGGGATACCACTAAAAATGATTTTTTTTTTTTACATAATGAAAAGTAGTCTGTCTGCAGTATATATAACAAAATTAATTTCTTTCTCCTCAAAATAACTCAAAATATAGTTATTAAAAGCTAAATCCCTGACAACAAAAGTGAGTACACCTAGGTGTGTCAGAAACTGACCTTACGAATGCGTGAAATATATTGAATAATTCGACTCCTATCTTTCCAAGCTTATAACTACTCGAAAAATGTAATTAAACCCTAATTTTTTTTTTCAATTTAAGGAGCAAGGATCAAAGTTTCATAAAAAAAAAAAAAAAAATGTGTTAAGGTTTTAAACTTCGGACTTTACAAGTAAATTTCTAAAAAACACTCCTTTTTTTTTTGTTTTAAATTCGAATATATTATTTATTGATCTTTTATCTTCAATTTGTGATTTATAAAACTTTGGTGAGTAAATTAATTATTTACTTTTTAATAGACATTCCAAAATGGGGGGAGGCGTGAATTAAAAAAAAACGTTTGTCTAAAAATATTATATTCGGTTTATTGGAAAGAGCATAAAATTTCACATTGACCCTTAAAATATCGTAAAAATTGAATCAATAGAAAAATTTTGGTAGATTCTTAAAGTTTAAAAATTGAAAAATACTTAACTCGTAAAAATCAATTGATTTCATTACTGTTTTTTAAAAAATAAAAAAATAATATTTCTATTACGTTTTATACAACTTTAATAGTTTATTTTGGAAGTATAATCCATAAAGAAAATAAACAACCCACTTTTAAATAAGAAATTACCAGTTTTTTATATTTTATTCACAGTTTCATGTTAGGGGTGTCAAAAATTCCCAAAAAATTCTGATACACCTATGAAAAGTTGTCAATATTAACATAGAGCATGTCAACTCTCAATATTTATGTGGCCATCATCATTATCTAAAACTGCTTTTACTCTCCTGGGCATGGAGTTTACCAAAGCTTCACATGTAGTCACTGGAATGCTCTCCCACTCTTCAATTACGACGTCGCGGAGCTGGCGGATATTTGAGGCTTTGCGCACATCCACCTTCTGTTTGAGGATGCCGCAAAGGTGTTCTATTAGGTTCAAGTCTGGAGACATGCTTGGCCAGTCCATCACCTTTACCCTCAGCCTCTTCAGTAAAGCAGTGGTTGTCTTGTATGTGTGTTTTGGGTCATTGTTATGCTGGAACACTGCTCTGGAACCCAGTTACTGGAGGGAGGGGATCATGCTCTGCTGCAGTATTTGACAGTACATGTTGGAGTTCATGTTTCCCTCAATGAAATGTAACTCATGCAGCCCTAGTCCATGACATTCCCACCACCATGCTTGACTGTAGGTATGACACACTTATCTTTGTACTCCTCACCTGGCCGCTACCACATATGCTTAATGCCATCAGAACCAAACAAATTAAATTTCGTGTGTGCATGCTTCATTGGATGTACAAACGTTTATGTGTATCTCTCGTTGTTTATCAAGGCTCTTCGCCTCCTTCCCTCCAAGGACTAAACTGGATTATGATGTGTGCACTTTTGACTAAAAAACAGATACAATGGGGGAAAAATTGATATGTTTGGCTTTCTATAGTATGCACACAATTTGGAGATTAAATATTCCTTGTACTGTAGCACATCACACAATAAGTTCTGGGCCTGCTGTATAGCTGATCACACTAATAAAAAAATATATGATTCTTTATGAAGTATTAACTTTCAAATGTTCCATGTTGAAATGTAAGTGTAAAGTAACTTATTCAAAATTCTGATGGGAAAAGCATTGCTCAAGCAAAGCAATGGCTTGATAAGTGTTATTTGAACTGGTATGCTGAATTTAAACATGGTCATATAGACAAAAATGTTGTTGAATACTCAGGTTGCCCAAATTTGTCAGTTGTCCTTGAAAACACCAAAAAATGCCAACAAATTCGTTCAGGTTGATCATAAATTGAAGTTGTATGAGAGCAGAGGAGTTGAAAATGTTACCATTTTGCATACACATTTGTCAATAAGGAATCTGTGTTCAAAGTGGTTGCCACATTTGATCACAGCCAATCAAAAGCAACAATGCATCGACAATTCAAGTATTGATTGCAACCACCTCAGTGCAACATATATGAGGTTTTGGCATGAATATATGACAATGTATCCCCCAATCAGCAGGTAAAGGCCAACCAAAGACACACACATGACCAGACAATGTTTTGGTTTCCCTAATTTGGAATGTGCAAAACATTTTGTTCATTGATTAGCTTAAAAATAGCAAATATTTCATAGCATTATTATTATTATTATTATTATTATGTATGAGGGAAGACATCATCAAAAGTGGACACAAGTGAAGAAAAAAGTGCTTATTCACCAATGCACCATGTCACAAGTTTATCACACAATGGCAAAACAACAGGAAGTACACTCTGAATTGCTTTCACACACCCTATTTGACAGATCTGGATGTCAGTGGCTATTGACTGTTTGCAAACCTCAAAAGAAAGAGATTTTGCTCCAATGAAGAAGTGATATTGGAAACAGAGTCGTATTTTAATGTCAAAGACAAATCGCTCCACAGAAAAAAGGTATTAAATTATAAGAGAAGCATTAGAATCAGTGACTCTCTCTAAAAAGAGACTAAACTGATTAACAAAGCCAAATTCTGCCTAAAATGTTGTTAATCCTTGGACGAAGTGATATGCTAATGCACATGCAAAAATATCTTTCTCTAAATAAAATATTGTTATGTTTACAATCACTTTATTTGTTATTTGTTATTTGCTTTGATATTATTCGGTGGTTACATATTACCTAAAACCAATAAGTAAACAATTTATATTTAAAATGAAAAAAAAATTTTCCCTTTTGTTATCTCCCTGGATATAAACTGTATTTTGGAAAGCAGACTTATGTCTCATCGATTCGACCAGCCGAGTTCAGTCGAACTAACATTCAATGGACGTATTGCACAGTGATTACAATTAATTATGTCCTCACAATGAAGTAATTCTTTTTCATTTGAAATATATATCTATACAACATTGTTTTATTCAAATGTATATGTCATTCAGTAAAACCCCAGGATACGGCATTAAAAATTAGTAACAAAATACAGTACAGTATATAATGCACATGTATATAATCGAATAACATAAATAACACCATAAGGCGGGGCAAATACCGTAACCAGGGTCCGGAAAAACATTGTATTCCACGTCGTAACCTGAAAAAACGTATCCTAGGGCCACCGTATCCCAGAGTTCTACTATACTGTATCATTCGCAAAGACCATATTACTTTAATTGCACTATCTGATGGTTGAGATGAAAAAGAAACCCTATTCTCTCTACTCATTTGTCACATCCGCTTCTATATCAATGATCTTCCTTGGAATGTTATTCCGAAGGTTAACATCGTCATATATGCTGGTAATACCATTTTACTCTCGTGTTACTTGTCGCCAATTTCCCTGAGATCAACTGAAATATTCAGCTGATTTGGAAGTTGATTTGAGTTCAGTGGTGGCTTGGAATAAGAAGTGACTTGCTCTGTTTAATACTGTCAAGACTCAGCTTGTGTCTTTCAATCACAGATGTAATCTCCCCCCCCACCCCACCCCACCCGAGATTTTTTTATAGATAGCTCTGTTCTTGAAGAGAAATCGCTTCTGAACTAACTTTCTGGCCTTTCTTTCTTATGAAATCTTTCTCAGAGTCTATACATTGAATCTATTGCCCTTTCTGCTTCTTGTAAAGTTGGTTCTCTCTATCACTCCAAACACTTTATCACCTGAGACTGGTCTCTCTCTCTCTCTCTACAAATCTACTATCAGATCTCAGATCTTACATGGAATACTGCTGTTATATTTGTGCTGGTAAATCTCTGTCTCATTTAGATATTTTGATAAGGTGCAGAAGTGTATCTGTAATTTGGTTTGATCTACTCTTTCTACTTCTCTGTACTCTCTCTCCCCCCCTCTCTCTCTCTCTCTCTCTCTCTCTCTCACACACATGTTGTGTTGCTAGTCTCAGTCTTTTCTATAAATACTATGATGACATGTGTTCTTCAGAATTGTTAAATTTATTCTCTATTCTCTGTTTTATTTGTTCCAGCTAATTTGACTTGTTGGTCTCCATCAACTCACTGTTTTAATACTTCATTGTAATACAGCTTCAAATTCCAGTAGCTTCTTTCTAATAACTGCAAGCTTATGTAACTCTCTTGCTGTTGACTGTTTTCCTTCTAGCTGTAGCTTTGGTCTTTTCAAGACTAAGGTTAATAGGCATCTTTTATCTTTGCATTAATAATCTTTCATCCTTTTTTTAGCTTCTTACATTAAGTGGCTTCATGTCGTGTCTGAAGCGACTTCCATAAATAAGACAAAAAACAAACAAGCTAAATTATTAGAGTTTAGTATTATATAAATTGCAGTCACTATTCCTTTATTTGGTTCAAAGCGCAAATTATTTTAGGGGTGCATAAATATGAATACAATCTTTTGCAATACACCAATGACTATAATCTAATTTATTAAACTCATTATGTTTGTGCATGCGTGTCTGTCTGTCTGTCTGACTGTTGCCAATTTTTTCAAAGTGCATCTCCTCTGAGATGCAAGGTCACAGAGTCATGCGAGGCAGGTAAAACGATTGCATTTTTTGTGGCTCGCTGTTTACTGGGTTTTTAGCCAGTGAAGTAGCTAAGGGGTCAAAATTGAAAACAATTGGAACTTAGCAGGCATAAGTCAACTAAATGTGTTATTTGTATGCATGCGCAAATATATGTTAAAGTCATTTTTAACTATTTCTTATCCATCTGACGATAGCTTGAATAGTAATGAATATGGTTGAAGCACTATTTATTTTGGTTTCAATTCTAACTTACAGCACCCAAGTCATATTTTTTTCCTATTTTTGAAATCACTACTATATATTGGATAAAATATAATATATAATAATCGATAAAGAATTGAATCTATGATGATAAATGCAAAAACCGCATGTGATTTTGTTACTGCTGAGCATCATTCATTCATTTCGAATGAAGCAGATGATTATTGTTGGCATTCGTTTCTCTGATATCTTTATAGTTAGAATGCTTTCCACAAAGATATTGGATACTTATCGAAGGAACCATCTGAATGTTGCCAACATCCCTAAGTGAAAGTGTTTCTGTGGAATGAACTGGATTTGAACTTTGGCACATCCAGGTTGTCAGTCTGTATCATTAACCACTTAGCCACTGTCACCTCCCTGATATTGCTGCTGTAAATTACACCTGAAACTCAAACTAAATTACACTTAATTTACTTTCAGGCTAGGATCAAAGACGGTACAACGATATTGTGGGGTTTGCATTTGGACCAAACGTCTACTGAATGGAAATATGTCACAAACTACTATAAGGGCTTTGGAAACAGACCTCTATAACAAGATATAATCTGAAACTATATTAGCTAGAGTAATTTCAGTTTGAACAAAGGTGATATAATAACAGGTACTAGTATAGCTGTCGAACCAAACAAAATCGATTTTTGTTCGGTATCTTCTGGCCATTTACAGAAGCAGCTAGAAAAGGCAAAATCAAAAAGAAACTGGCATCCAAATCAAAATGAGACAATTTTGCAACAGGAAAAAGATAATAAAGGAAAACTTATCATATATTTATTTTTACGACAATTTATTTGTTGATGAAGAAAATAAATAAAATACTTTTATCACGAGAAAGTTAAAAATGAAAAGTTTTTTTTTATTTTATTTTTCCATAAATCCATTTTTTTCTATAGAATAAAAGCAATGTAGCAGCAACTTTTACAAATGGTAACGATTTTTACACATTTTTTTTTGTCTTCTTGCTTAATGAGACAGCTTTTTAAATAACAAAAAATAAACCTACTAGATGAAGGTTAGGATTTGTTTAACGATAGGGTTCCTAGGATTAAAAAAGTAGTATGTTTGCAATTTTTCACTCAAAATGTATTCCGATTGTGACATCAATTAATTGCCTGCCAGTTTAAAGCGTTAAATTTCGTTAGTTTGTCCCTTTGTTCCAGAAAAGAACTTACTATTAAAAAATATTTATTTTCTTCAGTTTTATTGTGAATATATAACCATTATATATATATATATATATATATATATATATATATATATATATATATATATATATATATATATATATATATATATCGCCATTTTGATTGAAAAACTACAAATTTACCATACAGATTTACCAAAAAGTTCTGCTTTTTAGGTTAAGTTTTCTTTTGGATTTAGCATATGATTGGCTAAACGCTTCAACATCTTCTGGCTATTTATGTAAACGAAAGGAAGATGCCGAACAAAACGTCAGTTTTATTTGGTTCGAAAGGTCTAACAGTATTATTCAATAATATCTATAAGTGTCTTATACATTTTAATAAATGTTCAATGAATGGCGTTGTAATGTACATCACACATCATGGTCTTCAGTCAGGTGTGAGTTGACCAGAGACCACTTATCCAGATTTAATTTGTATTGATACCTCAATCTCAGTTGTTAGATCATTTGAGAAAGAAGACAGCAGAAGAAGAGGAAGAAGAAGAAGAAATGTTCCTGTACTTATCACATGACTCTTTAAACTAAAAATACAAACTTAATTTCTCCTGTCGCCTGCTTCGAGGAAGACATTACAAACAGTACAACTGAACTGAACAATACGGACGGACTCTCGGTTGGTCTGTCAAATTGTCGTCTGCACACATCGGCTCCCGGATCTTTTCGTCTTTTTTTAAAAAGAAGAGGTGCAGGCCTACCATTGCTCACCCACTAAAAAATGGCAGCAAGCGAGGTGAGTTCTTGCCAACCAAAAAAAGTTTACCTAATTTTATACTTTTTTGTTATTGTGCCAAAAAAATATTTTTAAACGATTTCTTTTTTTTAAAAACATGACATCTTTGCAAATAATCTTTTCTTTTCTGTTCTTTTTTTGTGTGTGTTTGAACTATTCAGAATTTCATTGCATGAAGTAAAACTGCCACAGTCATCTTCATAGTTCTCTTGGCATCAATGAGTATTTATTATTGATTTTCAAATACATTTTTATTTTTAACTCAACAAGAAAATATAATGTTGGTAAATTTGTTCTATTAAATAGTGTTTTCGTTTCTTTTTTTCTTCATTTATATATTACTAGCAAGTCTCTGGTCGTTGCCCGGTCGTAAAATACTTTTAGGTGAATAATATGGACATAACCTCATATTTTAGATTTGCATTGTACTTGATCCATAATCATAAGACACCAATTAAGTAAAATTTACTGAATTTTGATTTTTTTTCAAAAGAGCTTCTAAGCTTAAGCGTTAAATTTTAAGCATTTTCTAAAATCAAAATCATATAATCGATTTTGATCAAACTCAGAATAAGGATTCTAGACATAAGGTTTAGTACCATTTCTTGATTTTAACATTTGTAGAGTAACATAAAGTGGCGCAAACTGTCCTGTTTGGGGAATTAATTTTATCTGTCTTGAGCCAGGTATCAATTAATTTTGTCTGTCCTGGGACAAGTGTCAATTAATTTTACCTGTCCTGAGACTGGTATCAATTAATTTTAACTCTCCTGGGATGGGTATCCTTCTAGTGATTAGATAAAAGTAAAATAAATGAATGATTAAAAAAAAAAAAACTGTTGCCGTTGAATTTTACTGCCGACCATCCTTAGGCCATTTTATGCCTACATCATACATGTTTTTGTATACGGTTAATTGGAGATTAATTTGAGTAATAAATAGATTTTGTAAAGGTTTTTACTACATACAGCACTTGGTTCCACAAGAAAAAAATAAAGAAAGAAACAAATATCAAGGCCTGTTGCTTGCTACTACATTTTCTCTCTTTTTTTTTTCTTCACTTACATTTGATATTTCTGAAGAGCTGCTTGAAAGGACTTATCCTCCCTTGACAGAGTTCAAAATAGACTTCGTAGCCTTGTGGGGGATGTCCTTTTCTCTTCCCTGCAACCTCTTTCTCACAGAAGAGATGTTGCGAGTTTTTCTTTGCTTTATCGTTATTTTCATGGCAAGTGCTCGGCTGAGCTCCATTCTTTGGTCCCTCCTCACCAAACTTTCACAAGAAACACCCGTCTAGCAGAAAACACTATCACTAATTTCCCCCACTCTTTATCTGTGTCTAAGCCTAAACATAGATTCCATGAGCAAAGCTTCTTTCTTAGAACTGCACGCTTATGGAATTGTCTTTCGTTTTTCTGCTTTCCAGCTGACTACAATATGGTTGTCTTCAAGTCTAACGTAAACAAGTTTTTGATGAGCTGTTCCATATAAGTTAACAAATTTACCGAATCTCCATTACTAACGGTTACTATATTGTCTAATTTCTACTGTACACTCTTTAACCCTTATCCTCGAGTGGCCTCTTGGCCTTGATAAGTGGTGATGCCTATGTAAAAAAAAAAAAAAAATAGAATAGAATAAAATTATCAATAAAATTTACAGAAATTCACGAATTTTACATGACTATTTGCTCCCAATCACATTTCAGCAAAAAATTAATGCCGTTTCAACTTGCTACCTCAACTGTTCTACATCTACTAACGTTAGAACTCTCAACCATTCTTTCAAGATGACCATACCATTCAAATTTTGAACGTTACACACAGTTACGCAGATGTTAACATGTAGAGACCCAACACGTTGTAAGCTCCATTACAACAAACAACAGCAAGGAATAACTCAATTCACTTTTTGCGTTGAAACAGCAACATTTATTTCTGGGTACTTTCCCGAATAAAACGTAATCATCCTCTCTTACGTGATTGTTATCATTGGTCTGCGCACGCATTCTTCCTTTTATAATCTTTTTTTTTCCTTGCTGTGACGTCACTTTGCACATGGCTCGGTCATTTGCATATAGCTGCCATATGCGCATTTGCACTCTGTTACAAATCTACTCTTATGCACACATCTCCCTATTACTGTCCAGATTTATTCTTCCCTTATGGTCATTAGAACTAAGTCCATCTTTAAGACACATTACATATCCATTGTCTCATTCTTATATCGTTTCTTTCCATGCAACGCATGTCCTCAACCCGCACTGGCCAGGTATCATTTTCATAGATTAGTGCTATTTTTTTCCTTTTTTTTTTTATAGATTAGGGTTAAGGCTTTGTGACTAATGGGAAAAGGAGGTCAGAGTTAATTTTGTTAATGAAATATAAAGGTTAGTGACTAGTTAGTAGGAGAAAGGTGTCCAAAAGTATAAATTATTTCCAGTTCGATCAGACATTTATTTTTATTTTTTCTTTGAGATAAGAATTCGTCTGTCAGAACGATGAAGACATTCTAATCCTCCTAGGAATGATGTATGACACGTGCTGGGAGTTTTGTTTAAAGTAAAGCTGGCTTGCACAGAGCCAGCCTCACTCTCGTTCCAACTAGTCTGATCCAGCAGCAAGACAGAGTCGAGATAGCTAGAGGTCAGGTGCGATGAAGGAGCTGCCAGAAGTGCCGACGTCCCCTACATACAGCGCCTGGTATTCTTAAATGGTTACTCATCAGGTACTAGCAAGCTCAGGGTTGATTAACTTTTTGGTGATCTAACTAGAACCAGTGATTGTTCTGTATATTTGATACACAAAGATGCAGTTAGGTCACATACACTTTTTTGCTGATGAGAAGGTTCTGCAGTTTAAGAAAGAAATAAAAGATGGTTTCTTATATTTCCGTAACTTGTTATTTACCATTTTAGCATTAGCATTCTTTTCGATTCCAGTCCAGCACCTGAAATTGTTAGAGTTTCAATGGATTCGATTTTCAGCCGACTTTTAATCAAACCTAGAAAACAAAATATTTAATAATATTATAAAACCCTCTATTTACATACACTATGTCAATGATATTCTTATTCCAGCTATGCCAGTTATAAACAAAAACACAAACTTCAGGATCTTAAATAAAAACAAAAACCAAAAACACTGTTCTTAAGTTCATAGTATAACTAAACGTAAATAATAAAATTCCATTTCTTGATGTTTTTATTAATACCTCTAATAATACACTTACACTTTTAAAAACACTTATAAAAAAAAAAAACTAGCCTGGGTGCCCGGCATTACCCGGGTGTTTGGCAGTGTGTGTTGAGAAAAAAAAATGTGGTAGTAGGCATACAGGCTCAAACTCGTATCGTGAAGGAGGGAAAGAACTTGAAAAAAAACAAAAAACTTGACGTCTTTGCCGTTGCGTCCATCGCCAAACCGGAAGTGGCGAAGGTTCAAATTAAGGCTAGTCAATCGAAATGAAGGAATGACTTTAAAAAATATTGGTGAAAAAAAGCGACCCCTTCCTGTAGAAAAGTGCCCAATTGAGGATGAACAAATTAATGTTTTTAGCCAATTTTTTTATATTTGTCGTCCGAAGGGTCGAACTTCAAAAAGCTTCAAAAAGATACTGATCTTATGAAAATCTATCGCCTCTGTCGAGAGTTTTAGACATACATACATGCATACATACATTTTAACAGACAGATGAGATTTATATTATAGACAACCAACTTAAGTTCTACTTTTTAAAATTTCAAGAGCAAATGCTTCCATCACAAAACAGCCGTTGTTAAAAGCCTACTAAATCATGCAAAACTAATCTTGAACTAAAAATATGAAACAAGTCCTTATTAATAACGAATGCCCTAATTATACTATCAATGAACAAATAAAATTAATAATTTGTAACTTGAAAAACGCACTAAAATAAAAAAATAAAATAATAATAATAATAATAATAATAATAATAATAATAATAATAATAATAATACCTAACATGACATGTCAAACTACTCGTATATTAACATATACCACTGTAATCAAATATAATCAAACTTCAAAGTAAGAAGGCCATAAAAATATTACACTCAGATACATATCCTTAATCGGAAATAATAAAATTAAATTCATTTGATATAAATTTAAGATCCAAAATCTTATAGTAAAAAGCAACTCCTCCTCAACCTTTAAAGCATTAGAAAATATGTTATTTATTAGTTTAAATGCTCTTTGGGAGAATGTAACTTCCATAATAATAATAATAACAAAGCTAATAGTTACATTGGTTTTATAGCCACTACCCTATACCATTGCCTCACCATGCATTTTATAAATTCTAACTTAATTTATCACAACCTACAAAAACATAAATAACTCCCTTCTGATTTAAGACAAATTTTATTTAATAACACTAAAATAATACATTCCAAAACTGATTTTAAAAAAATAAAAATTACGCAAAGCTATCTTCATTAAATCTCAATAATCTGTAATTAATAACATTACGTATGAAACCAGTAGAAACATTTTAAAATGCTTAACATAATACAATTTTATCTAATTATGGTGTCACTGAATTTAAATTGTTAATGTCTTTCCTGAAAAGTGCGAGTATGTTCTCTTGGCATAGGAGAAGGGATATAATCTATGACATGCTGGCTTTATATGAATGTCATTCAGAGTTTGTGATCTAAAATAGTAAATTAATTTTATTTTTTATTAAAATTCTACCGAATAATTTTCCATAATTTTTTATGTACACTAACATTTTTCACTGATAAGTAAGTATATCTATAAGTATTCCTGCTATTTTATTTTGAACTCCATATTTCATATGTATCTCAATATAAATAAGCACAAAAAAGAATTAAAAGAAAGTTTTCAATTATATTACGTTTATTTATTGAAAATTATTGAAATTCCGTCTAATATTGTCATTCTTTTATATATTAAATCGTGTTTCCTACAAACTGCATTGTCATAGCCTTCAAACACAACTCCTTTCACACTATACACAATGCTTCAAGCAAACTACAACATCCTTTTCATATATATATATATATATATATATATATATATATATATATATATGCGTAGATCGTCATATTGTTTAGATCACTCTGACTGACATTAAAAGCATTTAAAAAAAAAGAATAAATGTTTAATTTCAACTGTATCTCTCATAGTTGTTGGTAGCCAAATGGTTTGGGTCTTTGCTAATGAAGCCAGACATGACTGCCAGGGTTCAAATTTCTCAACTGGCATTAATCGTGACACCCTGCACTGATGATACCCAAAAGGATGAAACACAAGTGTCTGTATTTAATTATTATATATATATATATATATATATATATATATATATATATATATATATATATATATATATATATATATATATATAATCTCCTAAAGTTTGAAAAAACAAAATTTAAAAAAAAACATAAAAACTGGTAGGAACTTAGTTAATCCAATAAATAAAATGCACTTTACGTGGATGCAAATCATTTAATCAAAATTTTTAAGCACAAGTGGAATACAAAGTCTGAACTTTAATCAATAATTATTTGGATTCATTAGACTACTGTTCTCATCTTTAGTGCTATTTTCACAATGTTTTGATTGATGTAACCTCTGACCTTCTTCAGATGTATCTTGTTGAACTCGGGAATCTTTCTGTTGAATTATTATCCAGCCATGGCTGACAGAATGAGGGCATGCTATCTTTGTAGATTAAATAAAGAGTTTCATTCGAAATTCCATGCAGATTCCAGAGTTTGATGGGAAGTTTCTCGAATTTGATGAAAAGATCCCAGAGTTTGATAATATATACCTGAAGAAGGTCGGAGGTTCCATCAACCAAAACATGAAAATAACGCTCAAGCTGAGAATAGTTGTCGGAAGAAACCAAATAATACTAATAATCAATCCTTATCTAAAAAAATTCAGAAACTTAAACCAACAAATCTTGAAATAAACGAGAACTTTAGCAAAACCATTAGCCAGACACTGCTTCAGTTGAGTGTCGTAAATCATAATTAATTTGGGAAACTTTAGCGTTTGTACTCAAATTCTTTCCTTTTTTTTTTTTTTTTTTTGTTAAAAACATCCCATTGATCACCTTTGTCACATCTTTTTTATTTCTAAACACCTGTCCCTCAGTAGACAGGTGTTATTTTAACCTTCCTTTGCCAGTTCTTGCAACTTCATAATAAGAGGTGTTACCTGATAATGACCGTAATTGTCCTACTGCAATTAGCCTAACTCCACGCGGTCAATCTTAAGTTACAGACTAACAGGTGCTAATGAAAGGCCTTCACCGATGTTTAAGACGTCTAATCAGCAAACGCCGTGTGTCGAACTCGTCCTGTTCAACCTTGTTTGGTGTGATTGTGATATCCACCGATTAGACCTGTCTATTATGGACAGATGCGTTTTCTAAAAGAAAGAGCTGACGCTTTCTCCAAGGTATCCTTGTGACTAAAAGAGAAGGTCTCGAGGTACATTCTTTACGTCATACTAATTATAGAATCTGATTTCTATTTATCTTGAACGAATCCACATTCAAGTCATTAAGGTCTCTATCAGACGATTTATCTGCTTATCTGGCAATTTACCGATTTCCTTCGTGAAAAAAGGAACCTGGTGTTGTCTGGGAGCAATGATTTAAAGGTTTAGACCAGTAGTTCTCAACTTTTTTTTTATCCATGGATTTCTTTTCTTTTTTATTTATTTTGCGCCCCCCCCCCCCAACTTCTTTCTATTTTTCATTAATAAAAAGAAAACATATCATTGGTGCTACCAAATCAGACTATCCGATGATACCGGCTTCTTGATCTAAAATGCACAAAACATTGATGTTATTGTTTGTTTTCCTTTCCCTTTGCAAAACTCAATCATGTCTTATGAAGCCAAAAACAAACAAAAAAAAACAATAATTTTTCTCTACAAAACAACCAAACCAAACACCATGAATAAATATTTGAAAATATAAAGAAATTCAAGCATAAATAATAGTGTGGTGAATAATGGCTAATCAACAATTCCCCAATATGCAATCACCATGATGTCGCTTGCATAGCAACTAATAAGACTGAACTGCTAACCCAGTGGTTTGCATTTAACTTCACCTTGGACTTCCCTATTTCCTTCCAAATTTCCAACTGCAGACAGAAGATCTGATCATTACTAACGAAGATATAATATATCTTGAAACCTTGTATTTCTGAACTGAGTCTTACACTCAATTTTGTTTTGTAGAGTTAAATGATACTCTACACGTAAGTTTTTTTTAAAGTTTAGGTGTTCAGAGCGTTCACGCTTCTCTGGGTGAAGTTAAATAATTCTCTCAGCTGGTAAAGAAAAAGCTGCTTTCAGAACCGCCAGCAACCACTGTAAAAGAGTAATAAAAAATGCAAGAGAACTATACGCGCAATCCGTTAAGTCCAAAGTAGCTGAGCAGCGGCTTGGTCCCCACCAGTTATGGCAAATAGCAAATAGGATCTTGAACAGAAACGTACGTTCTATCCCAACCATTATCAATGGACCAGAGGTCATCTCGACAGCATCCGACAAGGCCAAACTATTTGCCAAAAACTTTGCGGCAAATTCTACCCTGTGTGACGAAGGCCATCAACTCCCCATATTCCCTCCTATAACAGACAACACGCTATGCAACATACAAATATCTGTGCGTGAGGTTGCCAAGCTAATCAAGAACCTTGACTCCAATAAAGCAACTGGTTCCGACGGTATTCCAGTTATAGTGTTAAAAAAAATTACAACCAGAACTTGCCCCCATACTTTCCAAACTGTTTAAGCGTTGCCTTAAGGAGAAGTGCTTCCCAACACACTGGAAAACCTCATCAGTATGCCCTGTATTTAAGAATTCAGGTGATAAGTCATCCCCCTCTCAGTACAGACCAATAAGTCTCCTGTGTGTCATGAGTAAGTTGCTGGAATACACAATAAATAAAGAAGTAGTCAACCACCTCAGCAGAAATAACCTTCTTAGCGACACACACGCAATATGGTTTCCGCTCTGCTAGATCTACAGCAGATGTGCTAACGGTTTTGGCCTATTCCTATTTTTTTTATTGTTTATGTATTATTAATTAATGTTAGAGAGTCGAATTTACGAGGTTCTTTCGTAGAAAATATATCAACATAACAAACAAAGTTAACTCTCAATGTATAAAAGGAAAAAGATTTATTACATTTTAGGAAATATTTTCATTGAAAAGAATAGTTCATTTATGAGTGAACAAAAGGGGGAAATTAGTTTGAGATTTCGAGGAAGTTTGAGTTGATAATTCAAGAGCCGTGATTAGTTCACGGGTCTGTAAATCGTAAAGAAAACTTCCTCACTCCACTATATAAAATAATTTTCACTGAAAGTTTTTGAGTAGAGTTAATTAATCACTCTGGAAGGTTCATTGAAAAATGTGAGAAGTTTTAAAATAATTATTTTCATAAACTTAATTTCAAGTGAGCATACGATAATAAAAGGGGGAATGCAAAAGTTAGTTACTGTTTCTGTGTCTGTGTGTTCGCCTACATTGTCTGATTAGCTGACTGTTATGTTCAAAGTGTTGTCGTGTTAGAGTTGAGTTGCAGACAGTAGTGATATATGCCTTCCAACACTATCTCTGAATTTTTGTTAACTGTTTTTTTTTGAAAATACAGAGCTCTTTTAAAGATCCTCATCGGCTCCCACAGACACCGAATTTCCGACAGCTTGGAAAATTCTCTGATTGGTCAGAAAACCAAAACATTGAATTTTTAAAGTAATTTAGTAAAAAGGCATCTCTAGCCGCATGCGCAGAAAACGTTTCAGGGCACTTAAACTTCCGGCAGCGAAAGAGTGAACATCGTAGCTCACCATACGGTTATATCTCATAGGATTAGCGAATCTCTCGACAAAGGCTTCATTTCTAGGGCAATTGCTCTCGACATATCAAAGGCCTAAAAACAGCCTATCCTGCCTTGACAGAGTACAAAACAGACTCCGTGGCTTGGTGGGGGATGCCCTTTTCTCTACCCTGCAACCTCTTTCCCACAGAAGAGACATAGCGAGCCTGTCATTGTTCTATCGTTATTTCCATGGCAGGTGCTCGTCTGAGCTCCATTCTCTGGTCCCTCCTCGCCAATCTTTCTCAAAAAACACCCGACTAGCTGAAACCACCGTCAATAATTTTCCCCACTCCCTATCTGTGCCTAAATCAAAACGTAGATACCATGAACAAAGCTTCTTTCTTAGAACTGCACGCCTGTGGAACTCTGTTCCGCTTGCCTGTTTCCCTCCCGACTTCAACCTGGATGTCTTCAAGTCCAACACAAACAAATTCCTGATGAACCGCCCCCCCCCTAAGTAATGACACCTTACCAATTCTCCAATACTATTGCTACACTATCCCTTTGATTACTGTACACACAATAACCCTTATCCCTGAGTGGCCATTGGGCCTTGATAAGTGGTGAACTCCATGTAAAAAAAAAAAAAAAAGTCTCTATCTTTGTTTTTGTCTATTCCCAAAACTCCCAAACTTCTTTTCTTTCTGACTAAAATTGAAATTGTCATGCATTATATTGGCTGTAAGAGTTACTTGACACCTTCTGGATCAATTTCATCCACCTCACTTAGAACCGTTTTCATTGGTCCCTTTAGCTACCATGGTTGTTTCTTTTGTGTCAATCATATCCTCCTGACTTTCTGTAAGTTTAACGGTAGCTTCCTTAGTGATCAGCTTATGAATCACATACACCTACATTTCATCAGTGCATGTATTTCTATCTGCTTGATGTCGCCTAACTCCAGAACAATGCTAGGGACTGATAGCAGCTGACCTCAGTTACCTCTAATCCCAAGATAATTTCTAGAGTGCTCGATTGAACATGAAAACAGAAAATAGTTTTATTTCTATTTCCAACCACTTTTTGTTTAAAATTGTAAAACAAAAATTACAATGCATTTTAAAATTCCCGACTATGATTGTAGACATAACCTACGAGATACCAGTCCAGTATGCTAGTGTCCCGATCTTTCGTAAATATCTTCTAGGTCCTGGATACGCTATCATATTACAAGGAGAAAGCAGAAATTAGACCTCAGTCGAGCAACTGATGTAGAAATAACAATTTAATAGAAAAAGACGGATCAGTTAAAATATGCAGCCAATCTGGAAATTAACCTAAGTTCAGTTACGGATTGGGGTAAGAAATGGCTTGTTTCGTTTAATTCTGTGAAAGCTCAGCTTGCGTCTTTCGATCGTAGACGTGTCCTCTTTCTTTTTTGAGATTCTCATGGATGATTCTGCTCTCAATGAGAAATCAACTCTAAAACTTCTTGATCTTTTTTCTCATCAAATCTTTCTTGGAGTTCATATATAAGATCCATTGCTGTTTCTACTTCTTGTAAAAGCGGCTCTTTCTATCGCTCTAAAACTTTCCAATACCTACCTTTACAAATCTACTATCAGACCTTGTATGGAGTACTGTTGTCATATTTGGGCTGGTGAATCTCTGTCCCATTTCAGGGTTCTTGATAAGGTGCAAAAATAAATATAAAACACTTTCTCACACCTAAGACTATTCTCTATTTCTACACATCTACTATAAGTATTTTTGTCAATCTGTCCCATATGAGGGTTCTTGATACGGTACAGGAACCTATGTGTAATTTGATTGGCTACATCCTTTCTTCTTCTCTCCAACGATAGGTAAGTGACTATTTTACCAATAGTTGGAAGCAAAATCGTGGGTTCACACCTTTCCCAATCTAATAATAGAAAAACTATAAAAAGGCTGCTCGGAGGTCAGTTTTTAAGCTTGTTTCATGTAACAATTATAAATACTTTTCAACTTGACGTTGCTTTTTATTAGTTTCTATTTTGTAATGTTTTACTTTAAATGACCATAAGTGGTCAGTTACTCATTTCATGTAACACCAATATTGCCAACACTACTTACCTATCTACAATCGACACCCTAAATTGCCAGCTAACCTATTTATTCAGATCTATTATCTCAACAAAAAAATGTGTTTGAAATTATCTAACGTCATTACCTTAGAATTCACGGCATCGAACAAGTAGTTATCATGCTAGAACTAACTAATCAAGATGTTCCTTTTTTTAAGGCAGTAAAAGACCTTTGTCATTGATGTCAAAACCAAAAATATAAATTAACATAAATTAACATAATTTAAAATAAATTAGCATAATTAAGAATAAATTATTTCTTTTTTCATTTTTTAGGTTTCTTTAGAATTGTTTAGACGTGTTCACTCATATCTATAAGAGGTTCCATCATTTGGTCTGGCAGTCTTTAATATTTAAGTTCAAATAAAATTTTCTTTTGTCTATGATGCTTAAGTTTGAAATAGCATTTTCTTTGGTATGTCACACTTAAGTCTGTAAAAGCAGACTATGGATACCTACAAAGGGGTGTCTGCACGTGAAATTTTTGTGGCAGAAGGTGCACAATCTCCAACCACAACTCTCCTTTGTTAAATACCAGTGGCAAGTGAAGTGTCTGTACAGGACGACTGAAAGCATAAATAAGCGTTAAGCACATCCAGTGCCTAGAATTCCCAAATGGTCACCTATCTAGTACTAATCAGGCTCAATGTTGCTTAACTTCGGTGATTTGACGAGAAACTGTGTGTCAACGCGATTATGCCGTATATATATATGTATAGATATAAGTGTAAATAGCATTTAAATAGCATAGTTTGATAAAGTATTTTTAGAAGCATTCATGCATTTCACATTAGGAATATCGAATTAGCATTATCTTCACTTAACACTCAGATTGGATAAGCATATCGTGGAAAATTATTTATGACATGACAAACATAAAGAAAAGCAAAAGGACAATGATGATCAAGTAATGTAACACTGTTCACTTCTGGCAACCATTTCATGTGAAAGATTGACCCGGAAAATGTGGGTAAAAATGCAAGATTTATTGGTTTATCATGAAAACTGACTGAGTTAGTGTTTTAAAACGTAATGGAAAATGACTTTGTAAATTGAAAATGTTCAACTTTGAAATTTGAAACTTTCCCATACTCAAATCTTGTCCAACTTTTAGTATGATGTCAAGTAGACCCAACCTGACATAAAACGATAAAAAACATGTTGCAATTTTTTTTGTGTCAGTTGGTGCATTGACATGCTTATTTTAAGAAAGAAAGTGTTAGAGAATGTTGTTTGCTTGGCTGTGCATAGTTTTACAATGAAAGTTAAATTAAAGGGGAATAATTCAGCAAGATATTAAATAATTGATTACCTACCTTAGTAGGAGTTTTGTTAAGTGTTGTATGCATGGGATTTTTTTTTACTTATTAAGATCTAAAGGCCGCTCAAGGATAAGGGTTAAGTGAGTGTCAGGTTGATGGTGAGACAACACTGTGATGATTAGTAAAGATGATGGTGACTGGGCAAAATTTGATTATTTAAGAGGGTGGCTCAACAAGAATTTACATTGGTCTGATAAACTTATTATATTCGGCTGGGATGCAGACTTGCAGTATTGTTGTCCACAGATGAGCAGTTCTAGGAAAGAAACAATGATAATGGGAATTTTGTTTAGTTTTAGGTGGAGAAATAAATAAATGGAAACTACTGAGAGTGGTTTAGCTAGACAAGTTTGTGTTGTGAATATTTTATTAGGGGGATCATAAAATGGCATGTTCATATAACTCAGTCGAATCATACGGACATAGCAGTACTGTTTATGGTACTGCTAGTAAGGTTTGGCTCTTCTTGTAGCTGTTGGCAATGATGATGGTGATGATTGGGTCTCACCTAACATGACAAAGTATTGTCATAATGTTTTTATTGCTGTTGTTGTTGTCCTTTTTAAATGAGTCTGACTTCTGCATTAGAGCTAACAAAGTTTGTGCCTCAGAATTATCTAGTCTGCACAAACTCTTCGTTGATTGCAGCCATTTGTTAACCTACAGGATTTCAGGTGTTTATCCTCAATGCCGAGAGCAGCAAGGCTCAGCTGTTGCATACAAAGTCGGGCAAAGCTGACACGGCTTTGCTGGTCACATGTAGAGGTAGATACGACCACACGACAATGGATATTGATTTTTGCCAGATCCCTGCTTGCAGGGATGCGGCCCTAATACTTCTTATTGCCAAAACTGGCTGCCATGAGTGGCCCTACATGGAAATAGAGTTCCAGATGGCATAGATCCTACACCAATACGTTGCTAGCACCTCTACTACATTCAGAAAAAGCTTGGTATTTAGAGAGGACTGTTGTTGTTGTTGGTAAAATAGCAGGTGCTCGTCTGAGATTCAATCTATAGACCCCCCCTTTCTGCCGAGCTGTTACAAAAAACACTCATCTAGCTACGACCACTACCAACAATTTCCCTCACTCTCTATTTGTGCCTAAATCTAAACACAGATTCCATGAACAAAGTTTCTTTCCTAGAACTACCCGTCTGTGGAACTCTGTTCCGCTGGCCTGCTTTCTGGCTGACTACAATATGGTCGTCTTTAAGTCCAGTGTAGACAAGTTATTGTTGAGCCGTCCCCTTAAATAATCAAATCATACCTGATTTCAACCACTAACGATTTCTACCTGTTGTCCTAGTGACCACTGTGCACTCATTAACCCTTATCCTGTAGTAGCTTTCGGGCTTTGATAAATGGTGAATGAACAAAACTAATTGCTTTTGATAGAAGAAAGGTTGGTTGAAAAATGTCAGTCAAGAGTGTTCTTTGTGGGCCAATGTAGAAATCTTGGATTGAACAGATTTCTTTAATTTCAAAGCCGGTACTTTTATAGACCACTTTGTAGAAGGTTCTAGATTCGACTGTGGTTGATGCACATGCATTAGCTATATCAGTTTGAAAATAAGTGAATACCAAGCGACGCAACAATATCTGTTCTTGTTAATTCTATGTTGAATTTCGATTTCAGAAATATGTCCATTGTTTAGTCCATCTAATTTTGTCTTGCAAGCGTTTCAATCAGAAATGCAAATCTTTGAATTTGCAACCATTGATGAAATTTAAAAGATGCAAGTGAAATCTGTCTATCCGAAATTTGAAATAACAATTTCGTTGTTAAAAGTGGATATTGAATCGATACATATCAAGAAAATCCACTGCTTATTTTTTTAAAAATTCTACACATATTCTTTTTCAAAGACTGTTTGCATCTGAAAGGCGCATACATTTACTTGTCATAAAAATGAATTAATGCAAATCTCAATCTAAATCCAAGTGTCTTTTCATTTTCTAACTTTAAAATATTTTTTTTTCCAGCTTGTTTCAGACCTAAGGCTAAATTTTAGGTCTGGCACGACCAAATATATGGAATGGCGCCGACTACAGCTCAATGCTCTTCTGGGCTTGCTGGAAGAGAACAAGGATCTTTTTATTGAAGCTCTCAGAAATGACTTATATAAGGTAAATCCGCAAATAAACATTTTTAAAAACTTTTTGAACTTTCTTTGATCCTCACATAGTGACTGGTGTTTTCTTAGTTCATAGAAACAGCTGTTCGTCTCATTAGCACGTTGTATGTTGTTGCTCAGTGGATACTGACGTCTCTTTGTTTATCCCTTTCTTGTTGTTGCAGTAATATCTTTCTTCTTAATAACAGCGATTGTAAACGTTAATAAAAATAACAAAAAAATTACAAAATTATCTTACAATGCTTCAGGGATTTTCTTTCTTTTTTTCAATATATATATATATATATATATATATATATATATATATATATATATATATATACTAGCAGTAACTGTTAACCGGCGTTGGGTGGAAGCCTGCTCTCTCTTGGGGCCACTGCTGTCCCTGAACAATTGCAGACACTGGCTGAAATTAAATAACCTGGCTTTCACTGGTAATTAGTGCTTCTTTGGGGCAATAGCATGCAGGTACTGTTTGAATTTTAAAAAGCAATTAAGGGAATTCGTAAATCAGTATGAATTAATAAAATTACGAAAAATGGTCCATTAGAATAATAATGGAAATGAAAAGTAAAAACAGAAGTTTTAGAGGTTAGGGATTCTCACTGCATATGAACTGTTTACAGTGATCGAAATCAATGGTAGCAGTCTGTTTTTGTTTGTTGTTCACGTCTTCCTCTTCTTTTCAACTCTTCCACTATCATCTTCTTATTAAATTAAATTCCAGTTTTATGTTGTCTTTTGTTAACGTGTAAAACAAAACAATTACGACTTTTTCACTTCACTTCATTTCTTTGAGTATTGTCATGTTAAGAACGGCGTTTGGAATAGACAATCCAAACTCTCTATGTTAAGAACAGCTTTCAGAATAGACACCACTAACCTCTGCATCTTAAGAACAGTGTCTGGAATAGACACCCTTAACATCCCATATAAAGACCGGCTTTTGGAGTAGACAACCGCTTTTGGGGGTGGGGGGAATAATCGCTCCAAATTTAACTGCGATAATCGTTGTGAGCATACCCACCCACAGATGTCAAAAAAAAGTAATTGGGGGTGGCAGTGTTGGAAGGAGAGAAGTAGATTTGTTTATCACGCGCGTGTACAAACCTGGCGACTAGTGAATTACAGTGCATAATATAGGCCTTTCTCCGCAAGATTTGGAGAGATTTTCTTAATCAGCAAAGTCGAAAACCTTTAAAAGTTCTCATTCTAAAGAAAATTGTGGAGGTGAACCTAATATATAAATTTAACCCCCACCCATAAAAAAATGTTAATATGTGCGCAACGTTGAGAATCCAGTAGGTGATATTGCTGAAACATTTATTTTTAATTTGGCAACGATCATAATAGATTGTGCAGTTTAAATAAAGTATGTTTGAATAAAGTACATAAAAAAACGTAACTATGTCTGAAAAAAATATGGTTAATTACTGGAACAAATGTACAAAGCGAGCGAGCGAGAGAGAGGTAATTAAGGTTTGTTGTTTTTTTTTTCTCTGGCATCGCCATGAAGAAATGTAAAAATCGAACGAGAGAGAGAGATAGCGAGAGAGAAAGAGAGATAGAGAGAGTTGGGAAGAATATATACAGCGAGAGATAGGGGGAAGAGAGAAGAAATTCAAACATGCTGTTAAATGTAAGAAAATGAACGCAGCAATTTACTCAGAGGGCAAAAGTAGGTATCATTGCAATGCCATATTTGAATGGTACATTAGTGTTCGTTTAGCATGTGAATACCCTTAATCCAGAATATAGGAATGGTCAAAGATCAGTCAATCAGATTGAGCGAAATTAGTCTGGGGAGACTTTATTATTATTATTTTTTTTTTTAATCAGGAAAGGGAAAGATTATGTTATATCTAGGAGTTTATGATCCAGTTACGAAGGGTGAAACCCTATATCTGTTGAAATTCCTCTCAGTGATGACTAGGGGCGGTAGGAGGACTTGATATTTAGAGGGAAAAATAGGAACTACTTCCTATAAAGATGGTTGCGATTGTGATAATATTGCTCCGTAAGATGATATGTAGGATTTTATTATAACGATTAAATGTGTCTAAAATGGCGTTCTAAAGTTACATAAGATAATGATTAATAGTCTAGACATAATAAATTTGTATGTGGCATCTGTTGTTGCAAACCTACTAGAGGTCGAGAGGGGAATTTCTGTAATCAAAATATTATATATATATATATATATATATATATATATATATATATATATATATATTGAAGGAAAGAAATAAAAATAAAATAAAAAAGAGTGTGAAAGAGAGAAAGAGAGTATACATACATAATGCCTTCCACTCATTTACTGTAGTAGATATGGCCAGCCATTTCAAGTCAACAGAAACAACCGTTTGTTTCATTGATAAATTGTAAGTAAATACTCAATCGATGGTGACGTCTCTTTGCAATGGTAAGAGTAACGTGTCTTTTTAAAAATATATATTTTACTTTACCACTTATCCTGGTCCACATTTGCACACCAGTTTTTGTTTGATAACCGAGGTTAAGCAAGTGTTGAGCCTGGTCAGTACTAGGTGACCATTTGCGAGTACCAGGTGCTGTATGTAGGAGGATGTCAACACAACCCTACAACCCTGACCAGGATATCCATTCGACTGTGGACCACTTGTGAAGTTAATATTACTTTGACACTTCCTCCTTCAAAGGAAACTCAGGGGTTACTCAAGGATAAGGGTTAAAGAGATCGTCAGTTGGATTATCCTACCCCAGACGCAATCTAATTTCCTTCTATGATGCAGAAAAATCTAATATGAGTATCACAACATAAAATTCTGTTCATAGACTGATTGACTATTTTATTGAGATCGATTAATATCTTATTTGCAGATTCTATGAGATCGCATCTAATAATCACGTAGCAGTTTCACCAAATAAAAAATGCTCGATTATATATATGCATCTATTTTTTTATGCAATTTGAGTTTTTGCTAAACAATGTGAAAAATCATTTCCAGTTTGAACGTTCACTTCACCAATCTTTATTCTATGGTGCAATGCTTTTTACACAAACGCTTTTTGCACGTCAGATCGGGTGAAATTGACAGAAAACTGTTTTAGAGGAATTTATTATCCAAGGGAACAGCTCCTCAAGTATTTGTTTACATTAGACTTGAAGACCATGATGCTGTAGTCAGTTGGGAAGCAGACTCATAGTATCTTGTAACACAAGTGGGATGTTCTAGAAAAAAATTTTATTCATGGAAGTTTCATTTGGTTTTTGGTAAGGAGAGGAAGAAAAGAAAAATCTTTGCTGTGGACGAGTTCTTGGTGGGCATGATTTACAGGGAGGATCAGGGATCGGAATTCAGTCGAGCACCTAACATGATCATAACAATGTAGTAGAGAGAGGCTAGCGACATATCGTTTGTGTTGTTTTAACAGCAAAAACAATTATTCGCTTTCTTTTTCTATGGTTGTAATGATAGAAAAAACTGTTTTCCTCTCTTCCCTGGTAGTTGTAATAATGGATAACAAAAAAAAATTGATCTAAATATTAATAAATAGTTGGATTTAGAACCTGTATTTGCACAAAAGCAAAACTCATTTTTGACTAAAAAATCTGATTATCTCTCTATACAGGAAGCATTATCAAGCAAAGCATGGAATGTTCTTTGATCCACACTATGAAAAAGTGGTTAGCGTTGTGTTATGGACAGAAAACAGCCGGTCGTCTCTCTGACACACAAGTCAGTAGATGCTCACTGCATAGTAACGTCTCTCTGTAGGTGTAGCAATAGCCACCAATATCATTATATTTTACAGAGTTCTTTGCTTTTTTTCTTCTCTGATTGTGATGATAGTAGCAGCCGTCTTTTTCTCTTCTCTGGGATCTGTAATAATGATTTCAAAATAAAACAATAATAACACGTTAACAAAATTGTTGCCAAATGGTTCGTTTTCATTGTTAGTTTGTTCTTTTACAGCATCTCTTCAATGTTGTTTTAACACCAGAAAGTTGTTCACTATTTTCTTCTTTGTGATAATAGCAGCTGCCGTCTCTTGCCTGCTAGCTGTAATAATGGATAAAAAAAATACCAAGTCGACATAATATAACGTTTGATTAGGTTTATGGTATGGTTCGTATGTATTGTTAATTAAGTTGAGGGTAATATCTAAAAGTTTGCAACTTTATAGTACATATCAATAATTCTTTTTCGGGCAATATCTTTAAAGAGGTTATGAAACATTTGTTTAGTTCTTTTAAATTTCTGTCACTAGAGTTTATAAAGAATAGCACGTCATTTCTATAAAGACCCCTCCCCTCTTATACCTGGTATTTTAATATTGATTTCCTTAAGAATGTAAAGAACCCACAAGATCTGTTACCCACGCCGAGTCGATACCTCATTATAATATCAAAGTTTTTTCTTTATTTTTTTTGGTCCAATATTTATTGTTGTATCTAATTAGTGTTCTTTTAACTTATTTCACTATATCAATACAATCCTAGCAGTAAACACCAAATGGGATGGGTGCATATATCCCTTCCTCTGGCGACGTCACGCTTTGGTATTCCCATATGGTTTTTCTGTAGCAAAAAAAAAAAAAAAAACGCTATTTTCAGATTGCTTTACAAATTATTTTACACAAATCTAATTCATGTTAAACTGTCCCATGGGGTTCCTCTTTTGCAAATTAATTTACATGAATCCATTTTATGTAAAATTAACTTATGTGCCTGTTTTTGCAAATTGTTGGGATTTTCACAGCAACTATAGATGGTAACAAAATAATATAACGTCGACAAGAAGAAAGGAACACAGCAAAATGAAAATTGTTTTGAAAAATGTGTATTGATAGGAGAGATAAGGAAGAAAGGACGTTGCCTTGCAAAAGCAGCCGAATTCTGCAGAACTTATCTGTGGAATTCGTCCAGTTAACGATGTTTCTTTCCTGCTGAGTTTTGGCCAGGTTGAGGAAAAAAAGGGAGCCTTGAGTTCTTTAGTGCTGCAATTACTGTTGAAACTCCTCACATGTGTTTGGTATTATAGGTGGAGAGAGCTGAAGACAGACACGTGTTGTCTTTGATGCCTGACAAGCAAAAGAGGTAGAGAATTTGAAAAAAAATGCTCTCGAGGATCTAAAAGGGAAGTTTATAATTGGTTGTTTTCCATGCAATCACAGGGCACCCCGTTAGAACTCCTTAATAATACCAATAAGGTATTGTAACATACATATAAGCAAAGATACGGTGCTGTCGGCAATCATCCATCTTGGGAGATGATGGTGTAGCTCTGGTGTCTATATGTATCACCAGGAATGGCTGTACAGTTTAACTCGGGGGTGGCAGTTCCTGTTTAGTGGAGCTACATAACCTGGGCAGGTTATATGGGAGGATAGCTGTTGCCCATGCAGAGGTCCCCCCCTACCCTCTTCAGTGCACCACAGGAGTTGCCAGTGATAACAATATAAAGTCAGGCCGTCTTAGGGACTCAGTCTCTGGATTTTCTGTTGGGGTTTACTCCTTTAGCCTTTCCCCTGATGGAGTAATTTCACAAGGCAGCAGAGGTTTTGATTCAGAGTTACCTTCTAGTAGGTGAGCTACCATCCAAAGTTGACGAGGCCCCCATCTGCCAGAAGTCATTGGCTTTAAGGCACCAGTGGGCTACCTATACCCCTTCTCCCAGTTAGTAGAGACAGTTTTGTCGGGTTTAGTAACTAAGCCACACAAAAATGTCAAGAACTGGACTGGGTTATCAGAGGCTATATGTGCTGCACACTATGAGGGCATTATCTCCACTACCACCTTGGGTTATGATAACCTTTTAAACTGATATGGCGCAAGCACATTATTATATAGACAAGTAAATGTGTCTATAATGAAGTTCTAAAGTTACATGTGGCTAATAGTTAGGGCTAGGACAACAGCATATTCTTTTCATTGTTTTACTCTCGAGTGTGTATCCGTTGATATCTTATATGCTTTTATATAGAGTGATGTTGTTATCAGTTGATTAACTGTGTCTAATTTTGTTGGATATATACTCGAGAGTCAAAACAATGAAAAGAATATGCTGTTGTCATAGCCCTACTAATAGTTGTATATGCATAATAAATTGGTATGTGACATCTGTTGTTGAAAACCTAGGATACTTTGGTCCAGAGAGGAATTTCTGCAATCATTTTATTATATAGTAGATGAATGTCACTAAATATTTACATTGCTATTTACTTTATTATTTTAGCATCCGTTTGAGAGTCTTATGATGGAAATTGACTTTGTTTGCAACGAGATTATCACCGCTCTTAATAACTTATCATCGTGGACGGCTCCTGAAAAGGTGAGGATTTTTAATTTTTTTCACTTCAAATAAAGTATATTGTCACTTAGAACGTTGGTTAATACAGTCAGCGAAGCAGCAAACAAGGAATAAATTCTAAAGTCTACCAGTTCAAAGAAAGAAATAATAAGATTAGAAGGACTTCCAGCATCTAGGGATTTCAACAGTAAAGGGGTGGGATGTTGCTGTTTGTCAGGTTGGTTGAGAATATGTACACCGAGTGGACACAAGTGCTATGAGTTCATCATAGCACATTCCATTAAAGTACTTATAAAACAGGCACAAGGATGATACATTGTGGCGATGGGACAGAGACTGGAGCTTGACAAATAGTGCGGGATCTATTAGATTTGAGACACTTTTTTGGACTTTGTCTAACAAGGAGAGACTAGATACACCAGCCCAGATGTGGCAATAATACTCCATGCATAGGCGAATAGGGGATTTGTAGAAGCATAGGATACACTCAGGTGTAAGTAATTTTCTAGCATGGTAGAGGGAGCCCATCTTCTTTGTGGCAGCTTTGACAATATACTCAATGTATTTGTTCCAGTTCATGTTGCATGTGATAGTAAGGATTAGTAATAATGTTAAGTCATAAAGCAATCTATATTTAAAGAGGTTATACTTAATTTATAATAACTGAATATCATATTTTCTGCTTATTGTTGTTTAATAATGTTGCGTAATCCCTATGCTTCATTTTGAACATTAGATTCTACTCTTTCGTTTGGTTGACATGTGTTCGTTGTACAGTTCTTTTAATGCCCACATTGTGTTAAAGGACTGTAAGATTCACCAGCCCAAATGTGACAACACTACTCCATACATGGTCTGATACATAAAGGAGAAAGAGCAATGAATCAAATATGTGAACTCAAGAAAGATACGATGAGAAAGAAAGACCAAGAAGTATCAGGGACAATTTCTCCTCAAGTACAGAGCCAGCCATGAGAATCTCAGGCAGAAAAGAGACACACCTACAATTGAAGGACACGGGCTGAGTTTTAACATGATTAAACGAAACAAGCTATTTCGTATTCCAATCCACAACTGAACTAAGTTCAACTTCTAGATTACTTGCATATTTCAACTGATGCTAGAAGCGAGAAACAACATCAGAGTACAAAGTGGTATCATCAGCATAGATGCCAAATTTTTGCATGATATTCTCTGGAAGATCATTGATAAAGATAATATTATTAAAAGAAAAGCAGAATTTTTCTGAATTAAGTAACAAAGCAGAATTCCGTCTTTTTAATTGAAAAAAAAAAGTATAATTCTATTAAAAAACGAAAGTCTCACATCCCTGATATGCCACTATACATGTAATATGGATAGATTAAGACAGGGTGCTCAATTAATACATTAAGAGCGTGTAATATGTGTTCATTTCTGAATTATACAAATTTGGGTGATTGGATTTCCAAAGCTTTGAGTTTTTGTCAAAACACGACCCATTTGTCAAGTGGAATCCATATTTTGCATTTTTACGCAAATAAATATTATTTCTTCAATGTTCAAAACATTATTGATTTAGGAATATATATATATATCTATATCTATATCTATATATCTATATATATATATATATATATATATATATATATATATATATATATATAAGAGAAAGAAAATTAAAGCTGTAAGCTGAAATTTACAATCAAAATTTATTGTTCGACTGAATACTCCAAAAAACAATTTACAAAGTCCTTATCCCGTGGAGTTTCAAAGAATGCTATTCTTGCTATTCTTCTCATCAGAGGACAGAAAGAAATCAGCAAACTATATATGTGTGTGTGTGTGTGTGTGTGTGTGTGTGTGTGTGTGTGTGTGTGTGTGTGTGTGTGTGTGTGTGTGTGTGTATCGATGCCTCCATTCAGTCTCAAGAGATAATCGACACAAGGGTAGCTGTGTATGTAATTGTGAGACAAGGGTCACACAATCTCCAACCACACCTTTCCTGAATCGGCACTGCTTGGGTCCAATGGTAAGGAAATGCCCAAGACTGACTGGAAACATTGCTGAGACAAGTGGAGAGCACATATTGCACCTGCAATTCCCAAATGGTCGCCCATTTTAGTATTTACTAGGCTCAATGTTGCTTAACTTTAGTGATCTGACAGGACCCAATGTGTCAATGTGATTATGCTGTATATATGTTATATAATTATTATATGTGGAGGAATACAAGGTGATGCTATCCTACCCCTAATCCTACGTTACATGGTAGAGACAGCCCATGAAAGTAAAAAAAACAACAACCTACTTTGCATGGTAGAGAACATTTATTCCCCCCATGTTGAGCGCATTCCAGCATTGGCAGAATATCCGCGTCCTGTCTAAGATAGAGATTCCACCATGTTTACAAACATTTGTATTTATGTTGTGTTACATTGCATTTGTTGTTGTGTTAATAAATGTATATATTTGTTCAGTCGTTGTACATTATTTATGCTTGTTAAGTATTTTCTATTTCAGGTTAATTTAATTAACTATGAGACACTGATACTTACAACAATTGGATTTCCACACCTTTAGATTCCTTGAGAAGCAGCGAGTCTCTGTCAAAACGCGACTTATTCGTCAAGTAAAATGCACATTTTGTATTTTTATGCAAATAAATATTTTCAGACATATTCCTTCAATGTTCCAAACATTATTGATTTAGGGATTTATATATATATATATATATATATATATATATATATATATATATATATATATATATATATATATATACAGAGAGAGAGAGAGAGAGAGAGAGAGAGAGAGAGAGAGAGAGAGAGAGAGAGAGAGAGTTGTTTGGTGTTCGTACACCATTCAACAAAACACATGTAAGACAAAATATTATGAAAGAAAAAATATAAACATATTTTTAGGATTTGGAATCCAAGTAATATATATATATATATGTTACATCTGGTTGAGATTACTTTACTTGTAAATATTAACTCTTTAATATTTATAATATATTTTAAGTTTACCATTTTGATTACCTTGGTAAACTTATTGTAATTTATATATATATATATATATATATATATATATATATATATATATATATATATATATATATATATATATATATATTGTACGTAAAAAAAATGTGGAAATTCCAAAGATTTTTATAATGTATGAACTCTAATGTCATTTGCTGTTTGAAGAAGAATGTGCAAAAATATAATCAATTTTGAAAAATATTATCAGTGATAAAAAACATCAGAGCAAATATTGTCACTAACTTACAATGACGTCCTGTGTACTCATTCCTACTCTTAGGAGTCCAGAAAAGCACTCACAGTATATAAAGAAACGAGTTTGAGAGAGTCGACATATACCAACAATAAAAAGTAAAGAATGAAAAATCTGAGGAAATTGATGTTCGAGACAAACAAGCTAATATAATTTCTGCATGGTAGCCTAGCGTAGGATTTTTACATTGAGATGCTATTCAAATAAATGCTAAAAAACAGATGGTTTTAATTGCTACCTTTTTCTTTCTTCGCTTTAAGGTTCATTCTCTTCATCAAGTTGGTCTCCACAGAAACATGTGAGCTCCAAATATTTTCCAACCAACAAAAATTATTCCAAACCTAAAAAGTAATAATCCTGTATGAAATCAACCAGGTCTATGACAGTGGCTTTGTTAGCTGAAATCAGAGTTCTTCCAGGTGATACCTATGACACAACATGCCTCGACTCTTAGGATCAACAGCATCCATCCTAGAAGACTAAAAAGTACCACACTGAAATTCCTTTAAATGTGCTGCTATTTCTCTAATAAACTCAGCCACCCAGAAGGGAAACTCTCTCTCAAGTGCACATAACAGAACTTTGAAACAAACTTTCTGATGCTTTTTACTTCTTATTCAAAAACTTTAAACTTCTCAACAAACTTTGTTTTTCCAAAATATATTTTACATTTCTGTACAATTGTTGATATAAATATATTTTGTTCCTGTTTTCTTGCTTTCATTCCAAAATTTCTGTTGAGCTAGCTCTTGCTAACTGGTGACCCATTCATAATATTCATGTCTTTATCCATCTGTTTCATTCGCCAATTTAACTACATGCATATTTACTTTTTTGTGGTTTTCGAGTCTTCATTTGTGTACCAACCTTTTGGTAGAGATCTACACTCTCTGAATAATCTTTGTTTTATTATACATTTTACCCTGTCTTCTATTTTAAAGGTTAACAAAGCCCTTGTGAATATTGCTGACGACTGCTTCATTAAAAAAGAACCCCTTGGTGTTGTTCTCATCATTTCGCCATGGAACTATCCTGTCCAGTTACTTTTCTCTCCAATGGTTGGTGCTCTAGCAGCAGGTAAATATCAAAACACCAAAAAACGGGGGATCCTCAATGCAACCTTTCGTTTCTTTTATTGTTAAATGTTAACACAATAGATGCGGCATATACATCCTGAATATCACTGACATTAATTCATGAGAATCATCCTTTTCTATCATTTACCAATCAGTTTTTTCGGTCCACGGGGGTAGATTGTCCTTGTTTCATCAGCCATGACTGGGTAGAAGTGTTAATTATTGTTATGCTCAGTTATTATTGCCCAGAGTAAGACCTGAACCTTTAACCTTCAGAAGACTGTCACCTAAAACTGATTGTTAATCAATGCCTTTGTCTGTTGTGTCACGGTTTTATGTAGGCAATTTTAGTATGAATTATTCTGGAGGTCGTTTTTATAAATATCAAAATCCCAAAGATAAAAGTCTGGTAGATTAAGGTCCAGTGAGTGAGAAGTTATTGAGGATCACACCTCCTACTGATGAGTGCTTGAATGAATATAAAAATGAGATGTGTCGATTCATTTCGCACATTTACCAATGGAAGTGCTATTTAAAACTTAAGCATGAAACATCAAATAAAATACTATTTCAAATTTAATCATGAAATTTCAATCTTAGCCATGAAAGACCAAATAAAATATTATTTTAAATTTACCTATGAAAGACCAAATAAAATAAAGTTTTAAACTTAACTATGAAAGACTAAATAAAATATTATTTTAAACTTAACCACGAAAGACTAAATAAAATACTATTCCAATCTTAACAATCACAAACTTATTAAAATACTGTTACAAATTCAAACATAGACACAACTTTGAAGAATTAGAATATTTGACAATCCATGGCATCAAGGTTTAACAATGTGTATGTGTGTGCATTAATAAATAAGTAGTATGTGTCCTATCATGTCTTTTTTTTGTTTATTAAAAATGTTAAAAGAATCAACAAGCAAGGAAAAAATCTGGTCTTAATTCTCAACAAGGGTCTACTTTTTTCAGCAAGAAGGTCTAAACTATTCTAACCTACGGGTAGAACTCTGGCTTAGAAAACAATTTCTTCGAAAGGGAGATAACTCTTACTCCAACAGTCCTTTATAGAGATACATGTTTATTCAATCTGCATGGTTAGCAACAATTACTTGAGAAAAGCATGTGTGGAGATGACAAGATGCACCTAGAAATTGAAATTAACTACGGATGAACGATGTTTATTTTTCTCATGTTTTTTATAAGCGATTTTAACCTTTTCATTTATTTTTTGCAGGGAACTGCATTGTACTGAAACCATCTGATTTGGCACCAAACACTTCGGAACTTATTGAAACTCTCATTCCCAAATATATGGATTCGGTAAGTGCAATTTATTAGCTCCTGTGGGCATGTTACATGATAGGCCTAATTTTTACTGCACGTTAGGATAATCCCAACCAGAGTAAGAGAATTAAATCAATTTATTTTCTTGTTTTTCATCAGAGTTGTTTTCATTGATCTGTCAGAAAAGTAATAAATGAGACAGTTTCTTTTTTTTGGGGGGGGGTATAACAGATATTTTCATTCCACAGTTAAATGCATACACAAATAAATGAGTCTCGATCCGAGCAGTTAACACACCGACCCCTTCCACTTCCATACCAGTCGGCCACCTGATATGCCTATTCTCTCCTCAGTATCCACAGTGCATACGTTAAATAACTTTTGTTTACGTCATCTGATCTCATTTGTGAGGTTAACAGTTGACGTATTCTTAAATTCCCGCTTTTTCGGAAAATATTATTTTATTGCTGGCCATGTTCTTTTGAGCTGTTTAGGTCACAGACCAGAAATGTTTTTTTCGCTTTGTTTGCTTCTTTCCAAAATTATTTTTTGTTCTTTATACTTTGTCCTCAAACTCATCTGAAGCGATACAGATTCAAAACTTGTGTGTTGCCTCATAGCGTTGCAGATATATTCAAAGATTGCTCTTGCTTCCAATTGTTGGGTTCCAACCATATTTTTTTTTAATTTAAAAAGTTTGATACTAAAAAGTAATAATATGAAAGTGGACCGCGGCAGCCGCGTAACTCTTGCATCTCTTATTTTGTCCTTTAGTTCTCACATTCAATGAGCGATGTTTCTTTTTTTTTTTTTTTTAGTTTTAGCGCCTTACATACTTACATACATTACATACATCCATGCTTTGTCTGGAATATTTCCATAAAAAAAAATAATCAATAATGTATTCTATCCTGCTGTTTGCAACTGATTCCCAACGTCCAACAAGATTTTCAATTTCATGTTGGTAGAAATCAAAAGGCAAAAGGAAAGAAGTGGCCAACATGTTAATTTTTCATTACTCGACATTCCATTTTAACTTAAATTACTCCTCTCCCCTAAAAAAGGATTCTTATTTATATTGAGATACACATAAACCATGGCAGTTCAAAATAAAATAACAGAAAAACTTATTAATATACTAATTTATTGTAACATTGTCCGGGAACCAACACGTTGTAATCTCAGTCGCAAAGGAGACCAAGAATAGAAAAGAATTCAGCAAGTTTTTTTTTGTTTGTTTTTTTTTACAATGACATGTATTTTCTCATTCTCTCATTCCCGCTGTGACGTCCCTCACGTGATCATCTTCTCGAACGTCATTCACACCTCTAACATAATTTTGAACGTTATTCCCGTCTCTAATGTGATCTCCTTTTTAAAGTCTTTATTTTTCCCTACCAGTGACGTCATTTTGTATGCATTTGCATACGCACGTCCACGCTATGTAACATTATAGATATAAGATAATTGTCGTTAGTTTAAAATTTTTTCTAAACGTACAATAATATTTTCAATACCTTAAGTCCCACCTGGCCCCTGCGGGGTCTGGGCATGAATTTCAAAGTGTGGTATCTGTTCCGGCAGATACTGCAATCAAAGACCATATGTGAGGGCAACCCCACATAGACCATTGCTCTTGTAGCAATCAGTTATTGGTCAATGTAGGGGAAACCCTTCATACCAATTGTCACTATCCAGCTCCCCTACTCCCCGGGAAGCTGGTCCCCATTTCCCCTTCGCTCTCCACATTAAAAAACGGCCTTGTGCCTAATTTGCTCAGTGGGGAAGCAAATAAATCCGACAATATTTTCAATACCTTGTTGGTAGTAATAAAAAAAAAAAAAAAAAATCAACATAAAAAGGTGTCAAAAATGTTAATCTTTCTTAATATCATAATAATGATCTAAAAATAAATAGAAATTTAATTTTAACTTTAATTAACTAAAAACAAAAAAAAATAGATTTCTAAATTAAAAAATCAATGACGGGAAGTGAGTTTGTAACCCAATAGATTAAAAATTAAATAATGTGTTAGTACTATGACAACACATTTTAACATGAATAAAAATAGCTGTGGTTTTTGTGCCAGTGAAACTAATTTATTTACATATTGGATTTATCTGGTCTTACACAAAAAAAAAAAAAAAAATGCCAGCAATGGAATCGATAATAAAATTCACAATCCTTTCTGCAACCCAATCATATTTAGTACAAATAAACTTTAGTATATGTTTGACTTGTCCATCATGTTTCAGTCATACATGTCCTACAGTTTGTTTTTATAACCATTCAATGATATTTAGGGACATTTTGGTGTTCGTTTCAGCAGTAGGAGATATAATCCTAAATGAGCTTTAAATTCACCAGACCTTAACTCCAAGATTTTTTATATATAGAATTATCTCAAAGATAATATCCATCCAAACAATTCTCAGACTATTCCTGAATAAAAGAGGACCATCACAGCCCAAATCAGGGCAGTGCCAAGAGAGAAGTTTGCATGTCGTATCCAGGTATGTTTATCATTAAATGGGGATAAAAAAAAAGACTGTTGAATATTGGTGACTGAAATTTGGTGGACAAGTCAGGCCTCGACTGAAGTTTATTTGTGCTAAATATGGTTGGAATGCAGAAAGGATTGTGAATTTTATTAACCATCCTATGAGTAAAATCTAATAACTTTAAGACAGGCTTTGATTGGTTGTGACAGATAAAGAAGATTAAAATATGATTTCATAGCTTTAAAAAGCCGAAAAGAAATGAGATAATAAGGAGGTATTTATTTATTTGCTAACTGTTATCCTCATCTTCATAGTTGTTGTTTCACAACGTTCCGGCCAACTCATCCTCTGGCCTTCATCAGGTAGTTAACTGTGATGGGATAGGAATGCTGAGTCTTGTAACTTTATCCCCAGTAATTACTGCCTTCCATAGTTGTTGCCGTCTCCCCACGTTTTGGCCAACTAATCCTCTGGTCGGCTTTTGGGTAAGATTGAAACTGCTATTTTCAGACAATGCTCACCTGGAACCACAGAGACTCAACGCCTCTATCCATTGCGCTACGAGCCCTGAAGGGCGATCAAGGTTGGAGTTTTTGGTCTTATAAATCCAAGTTGTTCATTTTTATCTGGTCTTCCATCGTCGGGTCCGTACTGAATAGTACATTACTTTATTATTGGAATCCCATGAAATGAGTAATTTGTATATTTATTTATTTATTTGCGGACTGAAATCCTCATCTTCATCGTTGTTGTTTCACAACCTTTCGGCCAACTATTCTCCTGGCCTTCGTCAGGTGAAACAACAACTAGAAGATTAGATTAACAGTCTGCAAATAAATAAATAAATAAATAAATATCCAAATTACTCATCTCAAAGGATTTCAATAATAAAATAACTAACTAACTCTCTCTCTCTCTCTCTATCTCTCTCTCTATCTCTCTCTCTCTCTCTCTCTCTCTCTCTCTCTCTCTCTCTCTGTTACCATTATTAGCATTATATATAGTGTCAGGAAGAGTCTATGTAGTGATGCAGCAGGATAGATCATCCTAGTACATTCTTAATTTCACCCCACCTCCCACCCCCACTCTCACACTGTTCATAGCACACAAATCATGTTCCTGGTTCAGATATTACTACCTTCTTTATAATAAAATGATTTCAACTTTTGGGCTGAGATTTAAAAACATAATAATAAAAGAAATTAAATGAAACTTCTACAGAATTCAAACTTGTGTTTTAAATTAACAATTTATCTAAAGCTATTACTGTTGTGCTTCTCAACCTTGGGTTATATATTATTACCGCATTTTTCCATGTCTGTGTGATCCTTCAAGACTAAGGGCCTGCAGTCTTCAAAGCAAAGATCTTTATTCATGTTTTCAAGCAAACTAACTCAAGCAAATCTGATGACGTCTGTGCGTATGTGTGTGTTTTAAGACAGAGAAGATTTATTCAGATTGATCTTCGTTCCAAATCACTGACGAATGGGGTGGAGAAAGAAAACAAATAGAGAGACATCGATAATCACTGCTTTATCATAAGCTGTCAGACCATTTCATTTACACGCCCGGACGTGCTGTGTGCTTCTCCAGGCTCCTTCTCTGTCACCTTCTTCCTTTGAGACATGTGAGGTCATATTTGTTTTTAGTACAATCTTACCACCAAAGTAATCTTCAACTTGAGATCATCAAGTTGACCGCTACTGACTCTTCACCTTTCACACTTCCTATTATTTCCCAAGCACTTAACTAAAATATATATTACATGTCAAATGTTTAATATTGCACACACAGTGTCAATAAAAAAAGCAGTGATATACATAATATACTAGAAAAAATTGAGTTTGGTGAGATTGTCTCTCTTTCTCTCTCTTTTGCCTCACCTATGAGTTAAATAATGTTACTACTAGTTATAATATTCCTTTTTGTAATGGTTTATTTCAATCCTTTTATTCTTCCTTTCTTATTAGCTTTTCCTGCTAATAAACACAGAGAAAGAGAGAGGCAGAGAGATAGAGACAGAGTGATTCAGACAGAAACGAAAGTGATAGAAGCTGTATAAAATTAGAGCAGAGGGTTAAAAGGGTGAGAGATGGGGAAACTGATAGATAGAAATGGGGCACTTGGTGAGTTGATTGCAAATAGTGGATAAATATGACAATTAAAATTAAAGTTGTTGTTGTTGTTTTCAAAACAACTTTATCCCGAAACTGAGGAATATTTTAACATGTATTTTGTGTGATTAAAATATATATATATAGAAACAAAAAGCTTAGAGAAACAAATGCTTCTTGACTTAGTTTCAGTGTAATAACAGATATATATTAATAAGCAACACCTGACGATTAAATCAATTACTCTATCTTTCTCTTTTCCTTCCCCCAAAGTATTATTGTTTGTGGTGATATTCCCTTTTGTTTATGATGAACTATTCCAATTTTTTTATTCTTTCTTTCCTTTATTATCTTAAACTGTTAATAAACCAGAGAGAGAGAGAGAGAGAGAGAGAGAGAGAGAGAGAGAGAGATTGATAGAGGGAGAGAGAGAGAGAGAGAGAGAGAGAGAGAGAGGGTGAAAATAATAGATACCATATAAAATAAGACAGAGATATTCATACAGTGAGAGAGGCTGAGAGTAATAGATATAAACTTAGTAAAAGATGCATCACTTTAGCAATTAATTGCAAATTACAACTAATTAGAAAAATTAAAATAAAAGTTACCACTGTCGACCAAGTAGGAGACTCTATCAGTTATGTGTACGTTGTGTGATGCATGGAAGTGAAAAGTGGCCAGTGAAGATTGAGGACATGTGTTGCATGGAGAGAGATGATATGAGAATGGTACAATGGTTGCATAATGTCCGTCTTAAAGACCAGTTTAGTTAAATCTGGATACTGTAGGGAGATGTGTACAGAAAAGGAAACTTTGATGATATGGCCATGTTGAAAGAATGAATAAGAGTTATTGGGTTAGTAGATGAAGAAGAGTTGGAGTACCAGGTTCAGTTCATCGTGAAAATTCAAGGAAAACATGGGATAAAGTGATACGGATGAATTTGAGATAAAGAGGGATAAAAACCTGGTCAGAGATAGGTTAGTTTGGAAGTCAGTTTCGTAAAGCTATCCAACACGTGACACCATATAAATCGGACGTTAAACCGATGATGATGATGATGATGATGATGATGATGATGATGATGGTGGTGGTGGTGGTGGTGGTGGTGATGATGATGATGATGATGATGATGATGATGATGATGATGATATATTAACAAAGTCTTATTATTCTAACATTTTTATATCAGCCTTTTTTTTTAGTTATATTATCACTTGGACATAAGGGGATACTATTTAAGACCATCTTTAAGGGAGATAAGTGAGATGTCAGTTTACATACCACTGGCGGGAAGGGGGGCGCCCAGCTTTGCCCGGTCGTACAATATGCTTAAATATGCTATTTTAATTTGTCCAGATTTCGTATATATTATTGTAAAGTCGTGATTAAAAAAAAAAAAAAAAAGAAAAGCATTTGGTTGCCATCAGCTGGAATCGAAACTGAAAGCTAAACTGTAGCATTCCAAGCTAGTGACGTTAATATTGTACCAACGTGACATGCACATGAACTGATTAAAAATAAACTAAGATGATTCTACAAAATGCATAAAGATTTTTTTTTCAATTTTGACCCCTTTTTGATCCTTTAAAAACTATTTTAATCGGCTAAAGACCCATAAAAGAACAACAAAAAAAAAAAAATCCAATCATTTGAGGCCCCTAGCGCCGGTCTGCGACTTTTAGTTTTGAAAGAGATAGATTTTGAAAATATGGAGACAGACAGACGGACAAACATATAGCCTTATTATTAGATTAAAACTTCTGCATGTCAGTACAGTCAGGGAAGCAAGTAACAGGGAAGAAATTATTAGAGTAGAAGGCTTTTAACATCTATAGTGGGAGGGGGTTATTGCTAAACAGGTTTGTTGGGGGTATGTATATCGAGGGAGTTCAAGTGGGATGACTTCATTATAGCACATTTCATTAAAATACGTGAAAAAAAAACAGGCGATGGGACAGGTGGGACCTATTCAATTGGAGACTCTTCTTTGGACCCTGTCCACAAAGGAGAGACTAGTAGCAGATATACATTCCACATCTTGCACTGTACAGAACCTACTGTTGGTTTTATGAAATTATATATATATATATATATATATATATATATATATATATATATATATATATATATATGTAATGGCTTGAATTTAAGTTTAAAATGCAAAAGTCAAGTATCATGCTTCAATTGTGCTCTAAACAGAAACATTCATTT
The DNA here is from genome assembly GCF_053919585.1 of Euprymna scolopes. Taxonomy (NCBI): domain Eukaryota; kingdom Metazoa; phylum Mollusca; class Cephalopoda; order Sepiida; family Sepiolidae; genus Euprymna; species Euprymna scolopes. Next base: position 76,022,562 of record NC_136500.1, on the reverse strand, counting down.
CGAATGCGTCCCTGTCATATCAAAGAACCTACTGTTGATTTTACATGCCTGGCCTTACTGCTTGTGCGATGATAATGGCTCGAATTTAAGTTTAAAATGAAAAAGTCAAGTATCATGGTGCTATTGTGCTTCAAACAGAAACATTTATTTCAAACGTGCCTCTGTCATATCAAAGAACCTACTATTGATTTTATATGTCGGGCTTTTTGGCTTATGTTGTAATAAAACTTCTCAAATGCACTTGTGATGTTAGGTCGTGTAAGGTGTTAACTTTGGTTAAATTCGTCTTTTCCTTCCTTCATCGAATTATTTCACTTATTGATTATTGATACTTATCGAAAACATTCCGATACAAACCCTATCTAAGAACACTGCTAGGAACATAAACTACTTTTGTGTGAAATGCCGTTTTTGAAACGTTTAGGGAACAAACACACACACACACACATAAAATAGTAGATATGAAGATACATTTTAACCTCAAAAGAAAAAAATCTAACAGTTTTTTCAATGTTTTTTTCTTTCCAGGAGTGCATTAGAGTGTATCCTGGTGGTGAAGAGGAGACGTCCGAATTGTTAGAGCAGAGATTTGACTATATTTTCTTTACTGGAAATTCAAACACTGGTAGAGCAGTCATGTCTGCAGCTTCTGCTAACCTCACACCGGTCACCTTGGAACTTGGAGGGAAATGGTGAGTAATAAGAAACGTTTCATTATTGTAATAGTTATCTTTCTCTATTAAAATTCTTCACTGATTCTGTGGCATTGGTTCCTGGCCTTGCTAGAGTCCATCTTGAAGTATATTTGGAGTATCTTTGTGGTGTCTTTGGATATAGCCAAAACTAAACCAAACCAAAACAACATTTAATATGAATTTAGGTAAAAAGTTATTGCTTTAGCAAAGGAAGAAATATGAACGGATATTATATATATATAAAACTGAATGTGTGTGTGTGTGTGTGTGTGTGTGTGTGTGTGTGTGTGTGTGTGTGTGTGTGTGTGTGTGTCTGGACACGAATAGGCTCCTATATGGTTGGCTATTTTAAAAAACTGATTACATATAATGATAGAAGATGTATCGAGACACAGGAATGGGTATTTTGTTGATCTGACAGAACGGTGGTTTATTAAAATTGTGGGGTCTGCGTTCGCGCCTGGTCCACAAAGTATGAAAATAAAAAATTTAAAAATTAAAAAAAACGTTTACAAGTGTTTTTGATATAGATGTACATAAGAATAATTTGATAAGTATGTTTTAACTTAAATAGGGATGGTATAATAAAATTGTGGGGTCTGCGTTCGTGCCTGGCCTCCATAGAATGGAAATAGGCACAAACTTTAATAAAGACTTTTCATATCTATCTGCGTAAGTATACTTTGATAATTATGTTTCAGTTTGAAGAAATATGGTATAATAAAATTATGGGGTGTTCATTTGTACCTGACCTCCATAGAAGGGAAATATGCACAAAGTTTAACAAGGTTTTTCAATATAGATCCACAGAATATTGTGATAAGTGTTTCAGTGTGAACAGGTATGGTATAATAAATTATGGGGTTTATCTATTTTATTTTTACTTTCATCATATTTTGCTTTGGTTTTGATACCCCCAAATTCAAAGCTATCTCTTTACAACCCTTCCTTTTCATAACCTATGATACTTTCATAAATCAGAGTCCATTTTCTGTAGGCTGTTTTTGAACCCAGTCAACGACGGGTACTTTTGCTAGTACATACATACATACATACATACATATATATATATATATATATATATATATATATATATATATATATATCCGTTCACAAATAGAATACTTAAAATAATTCTCTCGCTAAAAATATTAACTAAGATACTGCCGAATTCAGACGGAATTTTGTTCCATCAGCCATGACTGGATAGAGGTCCTAAGTAATTTGCAATTGTATTTTTCGATCACCCACACTGAGGATTGAACCTTCAACCTTCAGGAGAATATCACTTTTTACAATTGATTTTTCCAAGTACTCTAACCACTGTGCCACAGGTCCTTGCGGACAATTCTGGTACGAATTTTAGGAGCCTTTAACCTATTTTTTATTTCTACTTGTAAATATCACTATTTATTACTAAGTATTACTATATATTAATGCATATTTACATATATTCCTGTTTTTACTTATTATTTGTATATATTATCTATTGTTTTGTAATTAAAGGTTCCCATATCGTATTGAATTTTATACTAGGTTTACTTAGTAATTGGTTATTCCCCAGCATATGTGCTGCTTCTTTGAGTTGTCTTACTCTCCACCGTTCTTCTTTGTCTATAATTTTTACTTCATCTCACAATGGTAGATGATTTCCCTTTTCTTTCCAGATATGATCAGTCATATCTGATTTTTCAATCTCTCCCCATACTACGGCTTTTCAATGTTCTTCTAACCATACTTTTAGTGGCCGACACGTCTCACCTTTGTATAATTTTCCACATTTACATGGGATTTTATATACACAGTTCTTAGTCATGATTTTTTCTGTAGGGGGCTTGACTCTCCCAAGCTGTTTCCGAAGAGTTGACTCACTCCTGAATACTGTCCTGATGTCATATGGATGACATATTCGTTGAAGTTTTTCACATAAGCCCTTCATATATGGTATACAAACTGTGGGGAGTTTCTGAGTCTAGTCCAGATTTTTTGGAGCTGATGTCATGCTTTTTGGATAGTTGTTTTGGTGAAGGGTTTTTCTTAAACTGTCCATCTCCTCCTGATATGCGCTGCTGTTATTACATATTGCTTTTGCTCGGTGATTCCTTTCTTTACATTATATGGATGGTGGGAGTTGAAGTTTAGTTATTGTCAAGTGAAAGTTGGCTTTCAGTATACAAATGACATAAACCCCAGCACATCTAGGAACGATAATTTGTTGTTATGTTCTTTTTTCATTGTGAACTGTATATTAATTATAAAATAATAGATAGTATATATAAATAATAAGTAAAAACAAGAATATATGTAAATCCTCAGTGTGGGCGATCGAAAAATACAATTGCGAATTACTTAGGATCTCTATCCAGTCATGACTGATGGGACAAGAGCATGCTACCCCCGTGAAGTAAATAAAGTGTTCCGCTCGAAATTCCGTCCAAATTCCCAAATTTGACAGAAACATTCCCGAGTTCAACAAGATACACCTAAAGAAGGTCGGAGGTTACATCAACCGAAACGTTGTGAAAATCACACTCCAGATGAGAAAAGTAGTCCGATGAATCAAAATAATACGAAAGAAAGAGTTGTTTGTCACTCTTGTTGATACATTCTAGATATCTTTCAGTAATAATGACAGTCACAGTAACAGATGTTTTGTTGTTCTTATTTTGTATAATAGAATATAATTTGTAATAGAAGCTAAAAAAAGATCAACAAATAACTCTATTATTTGCTCTGGGATTTGATTAACTTACATCCTACAGTAATTTACAGCAAGATGAATTGTCTCCTCTTGATTAATTCACAGAGGTAGAAGCTTCAAAAACTGCTTCTTATCACTTTGATGTCAGAATCTCTAGATGCAGAGAACATCTTGTTTTTCTACCATATACCATGATGTACCTTCTGGCACATTTTAACCTAACCTGACCGCTAATTAAAATTTCCATCTTCTGGCTTAAACTAAACGTATCATTTATTTCTTACAGCCACACCTCATAATCAAAATAACAACAATCAACTGCATTATTTGCCCTAGGCTTTATTTCTTACAGTAATTTACCATAAGCACATTCAAATGAACTGTTTCCTTGGGACCAATTCCCATAAGTGGATAGAAGCCTTGCAAACCGCCTATGATCACTTTGACGTCGGAATTCCTGGAGGCAAATATCTTTCACTTTTCTGTTACATACTAAAATCTCATGTTGCAACTACATGTCAATCTAATTTTCTGGCTTACCTAACCTCATGTGGAATTTTCCATGTTTAACATCTATACATAACATCTAATCTTTCTCCACTTTATATAATTCTATATTAATTCATATATATATATATATATATATATATATATATATATATATATATATATATATATATATATATATATATATTTATTTTATTTTTATTTTTTTGCAGTCCTGTTTATGTTGACAATAACTGCAATTTAGAGGTTGTGGCACAAAGAATTATCTGGGGGAAACTTATGAATGCCGGACAAAGTTACGTGGCTCCAGACTATGTCATGTGTGGTTATGACATACAGGTCAGTAAACCTACCATCCAAATCTGTTCAAATTTTTATGCCCTATTTCTAATTGTAGTAATTTGAAATAGAGTCACTGAAGTTTCCTGTCTTCAAAAGGAAAATCGGTTGCAGCACTACATGGTGCTATAATCGAAACTGTTGGATGGAGGACGTGTAAAAGTCATTGAAATTTTTTGTCTTCACGCTTGCTGATTTTGGTAAAAAGTTTTATAAGAAAGTTTTGGTAAAAAGTTTTATAATAAAGTTTTGGTAAAAAGTTTTATAAGAAAGTTTCTTAATTGTTCTTTTTGTGTAGTAGTTTACAGGTTGAGGAACTATTTTATTTTGTGTAGGTTTATGTTCCAACATGGAGTGACTGAACTATTGTTCAATGAAAACACTACTGAAGTATTAGGTTGATGCAAAAATAATGTCGTTTTTTGACGTTTAACTTCATGTAAAAACACGACGTTATTTTTGCCCCAACCTAATATTTACACATTTTTTTTCTGCCCTCTCTTATCAGATGGATTGAAGACTTCGAAGTAAGCAGACGTGCTGTATGCTCACTACACCTTTAAGCACTTGTTCTTTGCTTCCCCTCTCCCCCAAAATGCTAGGTATAAAAAAAAATGAAATCAACCTTTATCCTTCCCTTTCCACACACACATACACACACACACACACACACACAAAATCATAAGGCAGGCATTGGTACTCGATCTTAGGATTAATGATAGGGTTAAAGAAGGGTACATGTTTTCATGATTTTTAAGTTAAAATTAAATTTTAACATTGTTTAACTCGGTTTAAAAATTAGATTTTAGTCTGTAGCACAGAAACATTTACAACAATATTTTTACACATTTCTGAACGGCACATTGTCTCATATTGACATTCACGTCAAGATATCAGTGTAAAAAAGTCATAAAAAGTAATGCCCTTCCTTAACCCTGACACGAACCCTAAGTTTGGGGTGAAATACGAATAAAAACTCTGTTTTCCTTGTATCAACTCCTTTTATTTTTGTTGCATATGTATTACATAACTTAGCATTTTTTTACCAATATTTATATTCGTAGAAAATAATTGCTGCTTCTCTCTACTTAAACTCATATGAAGTATTGCACTTATAAATAAATTAAGAGGATACATTTATTAAATATTTTCTATTTAAAAATATTAGTATGCACCAAAATTTCTGAATTATCCAAAGGAAATTTAATAATAATGAAAAAGGCAATTGCTTATTAATATTAGCATGTATTTTCTGTTTGACGCCATGTTAAATCTTTATTTATGAAAGGGTATATTAAGAGGTGCTAAGCAGTGACGAAATTCATAATGATGACGATAATGACGGAAAAATTTCGGCTATGGATAAAATTAGAATTTTGTGAATAAAAACAAAACCACTGGCTTAATTCATATTATTTGAATTATTCGGACTACTGTTGTCATCTTCAGTGTTATTTGCACAAAATTTCGGTTGATGTAACCTCCGACCGTCTCTAGATTTCTCTTGTTGAACTTGTGAATCTTTCTCTTTACTAAATAAATGAATATTACAGTAATCTGTAGTAATAAACAGTGGTTTATAGTGAATATGCATATAAAAAATAGTTTTAAAGCTACTAAAATTGATACTAGAATTGCCTGCAAGGAATAATGGTATAGTGAATGAAGTATGTGGTAAATTCAGTTGTAAGTTA
>NC_136500.1:75989126-76011626 GCF_053919585.1 Euprymna scolopes | reverse complement strand
TTTCTACTTTCATTTTTGTTTCACTTTTCTATTTTTAACTATGCTATCTATAGGAACTTATTTTCGCACAATAAAACACATAATCAAATTAAAAGAAAACAAAGCTCTTCTATAAATGACACACACCTGGTTACCATTGATGAGACATCTGTCAGTCAGGTTGAGGCTACCATTTTACAAGATTGACAGATTTGTCAAATAGCCCAACGTGCATGTTGCTAAATCAGAAGCACAGTGTGGCAATGAAATATTCCCTGATCCTCTCTACTCTCCTGACCTTGCATCCTCTTCCCAGCCATAAAGCTATTTTTGAAAGGCAAGTGTTTGTCAGATGATGCAGCCTTGATTTCGGAAGTCATGTCATGGTTGGAGCAGCAACCTGGATGTTCTACAAAAACGGTTTCCAGAACTGCATTAAACAATGGGAGAAATGGATAACTCTGGATCATTCCTATGTCGATAAACACTAATAACTGTGTCAAGTTTCGTTACTCTACTGCTATGAGAAATGAACGCCACTCATATAAATTATCATGTTGAGATAATGTTACTTTGATCTAAATTTTTCAGTTAAAAAGTTAAATTATTTTCACTTTCATTGCCCATCCCTAACATAATTCTATTTCGATACAAAATCCTGTTAAGATTCAACTCATATCTTTCAATCGTAGGTGCGTCCCTTTTTTTCCTGAGATTCTCATCAATCGCTTTGATTTTGATGAGAAATTCACTCTGAAACTTCTCGATCTTTCTTTCTCATCAAATCTTTCTTAGAGTTCATACATTCTCTTAAAGTCAGTGCTCTCTATTGCTCAATACATTTCCAGTTTACCAACATGACGTAAGGAGATGACAGGAATGAAAGATAATTATTGCAACGATGGGAGATACTTATTGACCTTAGTCTTGAAAAGACTAAGGCTATAGGTAGGAGGAAAACAGTCAGTAGGAAGAGAGTTACACAAGCTTTCAGTTCTTGGAAAGAAGCTACTGGAATAGGAAGCTGTATGACAATGAGGGTATCAAAACAGCGAATTGATGAAGACCACTAGACCAATAAGTCAAACGAGCTGGAACAAAGGAAGCAGGGAATAGATCAGACAATTCTGAAGAACACATGCCATAATAGCATTCATAGAAAAGAATGATACTAGCAACATGACGTCTGTGAGAGAGATATTGCAGCAAAGAAGAAAGTGGGGGGGGGCAATCAAATTACAAATCCGTTTCAGCACTTTATCAAGAAGCTTTAAATAGGACAGAAATTCACCAATCCAAATAATGCTACATACATGGTCTGATAGTAAATTTGTAGAGATACAGAATAGTCTCGGGTGTGAGAAAGTATTTAGAGCGATAGAGAGAACCGATTTTACAAGAAGTGGAAAGAGCAATGGACCTATTATATGAAATCCAAGAAAGATTTGAAGAGAAAGAAAACCAAGAAGTTTTAGAGTTGATTTTAACCAAGAGCAGAGCCATCCATAAGAATCTCAGGAAGAAAAAGGGCATACCTATGATTGAAAGACAAGAGCTGAATCTTAACAGGATTAAACGAAACAAGATGGACCTATTTTGTTTAGTTGTATACGCAGTTTGTGGTGTGGTTTGGCTTTGTGCATGCATACTCGAGCCTGGACTGTTAACTGCGTGGGTCTTATGATACACCTGTGCAGAAGCAAGATTAATATGCATAGATGATTCAAGATTCAGTTCCCATTTTGATCACCTCTTGATAAAGTGTTATCCTATGCTCACCTTTTTACTACAAACAGATTTGTTTGAATGGAACTCCAGGATTCAGCATTATCTTATTAACAAAAATCAGCCTGCCAAACAATTTTCGTGTTCCCGTGTTCCTTTGAATAAATGTTGATACCTATTTAGTTGTGAAGATGTGGTCTTAATAATGGTGACCCTTTTGCTTGTTCAATATTCCATTTCAGTCAGATGCGGCTAGATATAACTTGGCCTTTTGGCTATGAACAAAATGTAGTATCTGTTCTAGTACTTCACTTGGCCTATTCTGTACTCGGCCAATGCAGGAGATGTTCTGCTAGACTAGAGCAATTTTCATGTTTGCTCCAATCCCCGGAGTGTCTTTTTTTTTTGGGGGGGGGGGCTAGATTTTCCTCACATTAAAAAATGCCATTGTGTCTAACTTTGCCCTCATAGGGAGGCAAGTAAATAGGAACTCTACCAAGTTACTTTCTTCACCCTGTGCCAGTATTGAGTTATGAACAGTTATTGGTCAAGGGGAATAACCAAGAGAGTTGTCTCAGTGTCATGGAGTTACTACCCTTGTCATCTGCTTTCTTTCAATTGAATTATTTACAGTTTGGTTTCGTGTAATATATCTTTGTTCACTGGCATTGATTTTTCCCAGCAACCAACCACATTTCTCCATAAAAAAAAACTTTAAAAAATGTTCCTAAGTTCGAAAAGACGCACTGGAAGAAGGTTGAAGCTTGACTCTAATGCATTTACTCCTTTCATTTTAGAAGAGGAGACAATCTATGCATTTTATTGAAATTATGATAAATCTTTTTTTATTTATTTTTTTTATTTTTCATCACTTGTCATTTATTTCTACATTTATTTTTTTTTTTACATTACTCAGACGTCTGAAGTCTTTGCTGAGCCGACAAAAAGCAACATACGGTGGTTTAGTAGATGACAGACAGAGGATGATTACACCGGCAATTATCATTGATGTCAAACCTGGAGACCCTTTAATGGAAGAGGAGGTAAGTTTGATTAGATCGGTTTGGTGTTGCATCTTTGGAAGTGTAGCATAGTTGTTATATGTCAGTACTTGAGATCTGCAGCTTGTATGTAGACAGTCACAAAGAAAACAAAGACAAGGAAAGAATTTGACTCATTTCTTTTTCAGTTGAAGCAACAGACATTTATTTACAGGTACTTTCATAATACCGCTTTGTCTCGTGTTCAAAAGTCTTCTTGTACTCCAATGTGCTTAACAAGGCCCTACCGTGTTGAATATGTGGTACTCTGTCTTTTTCCGGCCATGCAAACCCTAAGAAGCTCCAAGACATGTTGTTTCAAAGAAGCGGGAATCCTCACCATCGGTTAAAAATTTGAAAGTTCATCCTTACATGCATGTTAAAAAATGTTATTTCGGCATCTCATGTTACATTTATGCAGCGGATGTCAAAGAGAGCAATTGATTTAAATGCATCCCATTGCCACTCAGTATAGAAAATAGAATAAGTTAAAGGCAAAGAAGAGAAAAAGTAAGCTATACAAACAGTAGAAATTGGACAATATAGTAACCGTTAGTAATGGAGATTCGGTAAATTTGTTAACTTATATGGAACAGCTTATTAAAAACTTGTTTATGTTAGACTTGAAGACAACCATATTGTAGTCAGCTGGAAAGCAGAAAAACAGAAGACAATTCCACAGGCGTGCAGTTCTAAGAAAGAAGCTTTGCTCATGGAAATTAGGTTTACGCACAGATAAAGAGTGGGGGAAACTAGTGATAGTGTTTTCTGCTAGACGGGTGTTTCTTGTGAAAGTTTGGCGAGGGGGGACCATAGAATGGAGCTCGGCCGAGCACCTGCCATGAAAATAAAGATAAAGCAGAGATAAACTCTCAACATTTCTTCTGTGAGAAAGAGGTTGCAGAGAAAAGAAAAGGACATCCCCCACAAGGCTACGAAGTCTATTTTGAACTCTATCAAGGCAGGATAAGTCCTTTCTAGCAGCTCCTGCCCAGATGTGGCAACAGTACTCCATCCTTGGACGTACTTGGCTCTTATATAGATAGAGAATTGCATCAGCAGTGAGATATCTACTGGATCGATAGAAGGATCCCACCATTTTTCCAGCGGCCTTGGCAACAGATTTAATATATGTGTTCCATTTAAGATCAGGAGTAAAGGTCAAGCCCAGAAGCTTGTCAAAACATGAGGCGTCCTCAAGATGAGAGCCATTCATTTCAATTGATGCCAGATGTGGATCAGAGCATTGATGATGTAAAGATAAAAGCTTGATCTTAGATGCATTAAAAGTAACAAGCCATCTCTTTCCCCATTGTACCACTTGCTCAAGATCAGAGGAGAGAGAATCAGAGAAAACTTGGTCGTTTACGGTCTTAGATATGCTACCATAGATAGTAGTGTCATCAGCATAGATGTCTACGAATGATGCAAGGATGTGATTTGGAAGATCATTAATATAGATCAGGATGGACCCCTGAGGGATTCCAGCATTAATACTGTGAGCTTCTGATTTCTTCCCATTAACCACTACTCTTATGAACCTATCAGAGAGAAATGATTTAATAATTGAGAAGAAATTTCCAGCTATACCATAGCTGGAGATCTTGTGAAGTAAACCTTTATGCCATACTCTATCAAAGGCCTTTGATATGTCAAGAGCAATTGTCCTAGAAAGGTAGCCTCCATCGAGAGATTCACTAATCCTATGAGATATAACTGTAAACACATCTGCTGTAGATCTAGCAGAATGGAAACCATTTTGCGTGTCACTAAGAAGGTTATTTTTGCTAAGATGGTTGATTATTTAACACAGATTCCAGCAACTTACTCATGATGCACAGGAGACTTATTGGGCTGTACTGTGAGGGAGATGAATGATCACCTGAATTCTTAAATATGGGGCATACTGATGAGATTTTCCAGGGTGACAGGAAGCAATTCTCCTTAAGACAATGTTTAAACGGTTTTGTAAGGATGGTCACAAGTTCTGGTTGAAGTCTTTTGAGTACTATAATTGGAATACCGAATTGGAATCAAGGTTTTTGATTAGCTTGGCAACATCACGTACAGATATTTGTATATCACATAGCATGTTTTCTGATACAGAAGGAAATATTGGAGGTTGGCAGCCTTGGTCGCAAAGGGTAGAATTAGCTGCAAAGTTCTTGGCAAAGAGTTTGGCTTTGTCTGATGCTGATGGGATTACCTCAGGTCCATTTATGAGAGTTGGGATAGAGCACATGCTTCTGTTCAGGATTCTGTTTGCTATTTGCCAAAACTGGTGGGAACCAAGCCGCTGCTCAGCTACTTTGGATTTGACAGACTGAGCATACAACTCTCTTGTGTTCTTTATTACTTTTTTACAGTGGTTGCTGGCAGTTCTGAAAGTGGCTTTAGTCTCAGTACATCTATTACGTTGGAAGCAATGGAAGAATTGATTTCTATGTGCAATGGCAGCAGCATATTCCGGAGAGAACCATGGCTGGTTGTTAGGTTTTTGCTGGAATTTTTTTGAGGGTATGAAACGGTCTATACCTACAATTAATCATTATGTCAGGTTTGATACTACAGAGGACACATCCTTTTTAAACATGGAATACAGAGGTAGATCTGATATAAATGTGTGGAAGCTATCCCAGTAAGCCATAGAGTATCGATATACTGTATGATGGAGAGGTACATCTGGGGACTTATTGCATTTCATTTTTATCTTAACTGATACAACTGAGTGGTTGAAAGATCCAAGTGGAGACAGAACAGAAGCTGAACACAGTTCAGGGCAAGTTGTGAGAAAGAGGTCTAGGAAACTTGCATACTGGCCGTCAGAATCAAGAACACGGGTGGGTTCGTGAACAATCTGAGTGAGGTCATAAGCAATGGAGAAATCATGACAGAACCTCCCCTCATTATCGGTCTTGTTTGAGTGAGTTAACCATTCCACATTGTGAACATTGAAGTCTCCACAGACATGAATATTAGCTGAAGGATAAGCAGATAGGACGTGGTCAATTTTCTCAGCTATGCTTTTAAAGATAGTAACTCCACTGTTGTGGGGGCGATAGAGAGCAAATATAAATGCAGTAGTTTGAGCTAGTGCAACCCGGAAGCACATATAGGGTAAGTTAGGATCTTCTTTGGAGATGTCCCTACCACATGGAAAGCCATCTTTTATATAGGCACATATTCCATGCCGATCTTGGCGGTCAGATTTGGAAGTTAAATTAGAGTATCCTTTAATTACGAACTCATCTAGGGAAATGGTCTGTCCAATGCCAGTTTCACTTAGAAATAATATGTCTGGTTTAGTCTCCTGTAATTGGGTTTCAACCCCTGGAAGGTTAGAACGTAGCCCCTGATGTTAGAGAAGGAGACCTGGTAGTGGGGGTCTACGTTAGAAGTTGGAGATCGGACTTCAAACCAATTTGTGATTGAATGTCCGTTAATAACAGCTGCACACATTCTGTGGTTTTGTATGAATTTTCAACAGTGTTTACGACTTTACTATCAACTCCAATCATTTTTCATAGGGCCCTTAGTGTGTGAAAAGCTTGCTTTTACTCAAGCAGTAAGATTGACAGGAAATTGCCTGAACCTTATGATCCCTCATCTAATTCAAATACACAGATGCTTCGAACAAGCAAAATATACTTGCAATCAAAAATTAACTAACATCCTTATTATTTAGATTCTGCTATTCTAAATGAAAATTTGCAGAATTGTTTTATTGTGTACCATCATTGACTATGGAATCAGACATCTCCTACTCTTTTTTGCATCTTTGTCATCATTTAGTAGGTCTTTTCCACATCAGATGTCGGCCATGGCAGTACAGAGTGACTTTCATCATGAAATTCTATCATTTGTCATTGCTTGATATGGCATGATCATGTTGACACACCCGTTCTCGTTAGATCTCCAAAGTTAAGCAATGTTGATGGTGTTCAGTACCATCTTTTATTCAACCAAAGTTTCGCTCAGCATTTCCATACCATTGCAGGCAGTTGCAATTCAGAGTTGATTCCAGTCCGAGTACTATCAGCCTTAACAGCAAGAAATCAAAACTAACTCTGTCATCAAGCCCCACACCACAAGTTCAAATCCAAAGCTATTATGATCAAATTATGCACTTGGTAAAATGCAAACCCATAATTACTGTTCAGTGAGGTGTTAAATAGAAACTTGTATTCAATTAATCATATACAATGAATTATTTGCAACAGTGATTGTATTTTGTTATATAAACACACATAAATCCACCGAATCACAGACCTGTCATTCCACTACATTTTCTACTGGTGGGTCACTCTTTTCAAAGCCCAGAGGTCATTCAAGGACAAAGATTAAAAGGACTGTTGGTTGTTGTGATATGTCGTTGTGGCTTTATTTAAATCCTCCACGTGTGGGCCAAATTGCTTTTTTAGAGACAATGGTCACTACTCTTCAATTATGAATAAGTCAGTAAAAAGAAGATATAACCAATGCTATTAGAAATGGATTGTTTTTTGTATGATGATGACTCATCGCTTATCAAGGCCTGGTGGTCACTCAAGGATAAGGATTAAAAGGATTGTTAGTTGAATGATGATTACTATCACAAGAAAATTGGAAACAGTGGGTGGAATGGGCAAAAGATGATTGAATAGGACTTGATTCTTCTTTGTTTACATTAGACTTGAAGATAACTGCAATGCCGTTGTTTGAGGTCATTTTTGACTGAATCACTTTTTTGACTTACCTTTTTCTCTACTGAGATGTATACACACCTATTAATATAACCAAAGTTTCGTGTAACATGTCCATAATGCCGCAGGAAGTTGCAACTCACAGCTGACTCCAGACTGAGCACCATCAGTTTTAATAGCAGGGAGTCAAAACTAACTGTCATAAAGCCATAGGCACACACACACACACACACACACACACACACACACACACACACACACACACACACACACACACAAACCCAATCAGAGCTATTATGATCAAATTATATATGAAGACACTAGGAAAATTATAAACAGTTCAGCTAGTATTTTGTCATTGCACAGATATGAAAGAAGGACATAGCCATTCATATAATCATTAATAATGGAGACTACTGTTAGAGGATCATGATCAACCTAGAAGAGATAATATTGATTATTTCCCCTTTCTGATGAATTAGACAATCGCTCAGTTAATCAGTACTTAGAAAGAATTTGACAACTGCCTACAAAAGCCGACTCAAGAAACCTAATCTTTTCTCCTTTTAACGGCAATGTTTATGCAGTTATCTCATCTTGACCTACAGTTAAATAGCAACTTGTATTCAATTAACCATATATGACATTTTCAATAAGCATATAAAGTCTTTATACATATATGAGGGATGTTTATACTTGAGTCTTTTATCGCCTTGTTTGAAACCGCTATTTCTCTTTGACGCGTTTCATGAGTGGCAATCGATTGTTTCATCTGTTTAACTAAGATGAATGAAACATTTTTCATGAGATATTCGTTGAGTTTTCTTCAAGATTTTATTTGGAGAGAATGTACTTAGGAGAGAGAGAGACTAATGTTATTATAGCTAGTTATTTACTTCTTAAACTTAACTTTCTAACTTAATGAAATGAGTGACACACACGAACAGAGACATCAGTAACATTCATTGAAATTATTACTTTTCTACATCATTGATGGTGGCTCATTCACACAACTTCCACAGACAAACTGATCTGAAAACCTTAGTTTTCTCTCTGCTTGAAAACATGACGCCATGCTTCATCGTCTCTTTGTTCCATCTACAACGTTTGACCTCTGCACCATGTCTCAACTTCACCCATCTTTCAATCAAACCTGGGTATGATTCGGTTTTACATAGCTGTGTTATCATGCACTCAACGTGGCCCTTGTCAAAATTCACACTAGCTAACTTAATCACCACTGACGTAGGAACCCTAATAACACACTAACATACACCACAAGTTCAAATCCAATCAGAGCTATTATGGTCAAATTATATACTAAGACATTTGGAAAATACTAACCATTCAGCTAGGGGTTAAATAACAATATGTATTCAATTAACCATATACAATAAATGATTTACAAGACTGTATTTTGTCATTACACAGACATAAAAGAAGGAAATAGCCACTCATATTATCACTAATGATGACGACTACTGTTAGAGGGTTCTGATCGGCCTAGGTGAGATAATATTTATTTTTTTCTCTTTCTGATGAATTGGACAGTCACCCGTTTGACTGGTACTTGGAGAGAGTTTGATGACTGGCTACTCAAATGGTACAGAGACTGGGATTTGCCCTATGAAAGCCGACTCGAGAAGCTTCACCTTTTCTCTCTTGAGTGGAAATGTTTACACAGTGATCTCATCTTGTTCTTCAATCTCCTCAATGGTCATTATGATCTCCTTCAGAACCTATCATTCACTCCTGAACCTGAAAGAGGTCTACGAGGGCAGACCAGAAACTGTTTTACAGCCAATTTGGATTGAACGCATTAGGTTAGAGGATTTGCTGAAAGCACTACATGACAACTGGGTTTTAATGCTGGTATGGTCATGTGGACCGTTCATCCACCTGAATAAACCATTGTAGATCCCTTAAATTGCACCAAGGTTAGCTAGCCAAGGAATACTTTGAAGCAAGTTATTAGATAAGACAGCACAAAATGGAATCTGAAGACTATTAACCTGCTGAATTCTGAGAACTGGTGAGTGAGCTTGTTCGATATCAGAAATGTTTGAACAAGAGAAAAATGATGTTAAACGAAAAGAAAAAGAGCACCACTTTCTCAATCACTGAACCTTAGAATGGACTTCCAGGAGATGTAGTGAATACTCTAATGACCTAACAATTCAACTCGAAATTGAACAGCTGCTGGGCTATTGTATCCTCTTCTGTGTAAATTTTTGATGGTGTATGTATGAAACATGCATTTTTTTTGACAAATTTATTGAATTGAATTGTCGATATTAATTGAAAAAAATACTTATTTTTTCATTCTAGATTTTCGGCCCAATTCTTCCATTAGTGCCAGTCAATGGTCCAGAAGAAGCAATACAGATTATTAACAACCGGTAAGAAAACAATTCATATTTTTTCTCCTCCTTTTATATAAGAGTTACATTATCTCTTCTATTTTTTTTTTTTTTTTTTTCAATTTTCTTTTCTCTTTGTTTTTACTGGAGACGAGACAATGTACTAGATGCCAGACATTCATCCACTATTTCAGAGACTTTAACCGAGAGATCTTTTTAGGGTTTCAGGCATCCCTTTGTACAATTGTTTATATTTCTCTTGCATGTGGTTCACTGGGTATGTTCGCCAAGTAGTTTTTACAGTTCTTTTCCTTAGTGGCTCCTCTGATTATTGAAATAATTAAAATTTTTCAATGATTCTTGTTTCTTTTCATGTTATACATAAGACCTTGGTATTTAATTGCCTTCTTTCTCTTAGTTCTATTTAAGCCAATATCCTTAGGGATACTAACTTCAACTAGGGTTGCTACTTTCTCTCTCTCTCTCTCTTGTCCCATATCATTGTTATGGAACATGACAGTGATATGGGACATATTATTTAACATCCCCGTTTTCTCAAAATGGGTTAATTAGCTTTTCATGAAATTTTGCATGATTATGAATGTGGAAAACAGACTGAATCATATCAAGTGATATCTAGCTATCTTCTCCATTTCAGCTCTGTTTAGGCCGTTATCATTAGGGACGCTAACTTCTACTAGAGTTGCTACTCTCTCCTGCTTGTCAAATACCACTTTGTCAGGTTTAAGAGCTTCATTTTCTAAGTATGTAGCTGTAGGGATTATATAGTCATAGTTAATGGTGTATAACTTATTTCCAACTGTTCTTTCTGGTATATGTTTCCAAGAGTTTCTACTACATTCGATATTCAAATTTTTACAGGTGGCCCGGTTGAGATATTTACAAACTCCATTGTGTCACACTGTGTAGTAGCCGTCCTCCAACAGAACTTTACAACTGGATTTGATCTCTGAATTGAAAAATGGTGTGATGAGTAATACATTCATGGTGATTTGAGGGGTCGGCATGTTATGTTAAAAAAATATTAACTGTTATTAATATTCTGATCCATCCCTACTTCCCCAGCTATGTGTTAAATAGTAGGATAGACTGGATTGTCAGTTAAAATTTATTTATTTTATTTATATTATATATGTTATAGTCTCAATATTATCTATTGTCATGTAAAGCTGATTTTTCCACAATAAGAATTTGGTAATTCCTGTTCTAGAATATTTCTTAACTAACAAATGCAGAGTTTACTGTCTTAAATATGACATTTAAAGGGTAAATTCGTAATGGAGTCATAGATATACAAGCGTAAGATTTTAGATATATAGTCAAATAAATGATGCCGCTGCCATCATCATCATCATCATCATCATCATCATCATCATCATCATCATCATCATCTTAGCAGCAGCAACAGCACTATAAATTATAATAATTTAAAACTTATTTGTATTTTAATAACATTCAAACACAACATAAATTGGAACAAATGCATAGAAGATACTGCCAAATCTGCTGCAAATAAAGTAGACTCACTAAAACATGCTAGGAAACTTCTTACACCTGCCAGTATTCTATATCTCTACAAAGTCAAAGTCACCATCCACCAATGGATGGAGTATTATTGCCACATCTGGGCTGATGCACCTAACATTAGTCTCTTCTCCTTGAACAATGTCCAAAAAAAAAAAAAAAAAAGAAAAGAGTTTCTAACCTAATAGGTCCTGCATTGTCATCAAAAATGATAATAACAATATAGATATGAAAAAATATATTACTGAAGTAATTCTATGATTTTATATAAATACTTGCAGGTCGTCCGCCATTGTTTGGTCGTAAAATATGCTTGAATATGATATTTTGATCAATGCAGATATCATATTTATTATTATATTATATTGGACCCAATATATAGTAAGGATTTAAAAAGTAAAAAAATAAAAATGACTCATGCGCTACCACCGAGAATCGAAACTAAAACGTTTAGCTTACAATTTACTTTTTCCTTTGATGTTAATGCCTGAGCTATAAAGACATGTTTGCTGCAAGGCTAAAAATTAAAACATAAACCAATAGCTATTACGTTACGCATGCATATTCATAATGCCATCGTTCGACCTTCACCTGGCAAATTCCATTTTTTTAAATTTTCATACTTCTGCACCGATTTTCCCTGGCTAAAGCCCAAATATAAAGTTTCACATAGGTTCGAATTTTCATGTCTGTAGACCCAAAACTCGAGGAGGAGTTTAGGAGGCAAAATTAAAAAAATATATATATATGCATACATAAATGCATATAGAAAGAGGTTTGTGTTTACTATAACCTTTTTATGCAATTATGCAAGCATAAATCATGTAGAATATCTGCATGAATATAATTACACATAATAGTTAACTAAAGATGATCATCCTATAAGAAAACCGAAAACCTAATAGGAAATTAAAATGAATGTTTAAAAGAATATGCAAATTAGCTAAATCTTTTGCAGATGAATGCAATTCCACGACCCATATAACAAAGTTGTATTTTATGCTTAAATAAATAGAAAAAAGGGTTTTTAATATGAATACAAATATATTAAAAAAAAAAAAAATATATATATATAGGAGTACAGGTTCATGTGAACATAGGTAGAGTAGATTTTTTAAAAGCATTTTTGACTAATTAAAAAAGAACTTTTCATGGCAGGGTTATACTAAAGAAATATTTGTATTTTTATTTATCTTTACTTTTTTGTTTCAAAAGACAACTTTTTTATAGTAAAGAAACATTTGTATCTTTACTTCTGTGGTTTAATAATATAAACAAAAATATTGTCAACGAAATCTGTTTTTTTATATTTTTAGTGAGAAGGCCCTGACTTTATACATATTCAGCCACAATAAAAGATTGGTTCAGTATTTCCTGTCAGAAACGTCAAGCGGAGGAGTGTGCGTTAACGATACGATGACACACACGGCACGTAAGTCACTGCTGCTTAATATAATCATGTCTTATTGTAATATATTGAATATCAGGTATTTCAGCTAGTTTTATATAATTGGGATTAATTTTACCCGGAAAACATTCAATTCACACACAAATCGAGGATAAACTCTGAAACAGAATATGGCAATACAGTCAAGGGCTCCTTCAGTCTTTGACAGACTATGGATACCCACGAAGGAGTGCCTGCGCATGATATTTTTGAGGCAGGAGGTGTGCAATCTCCAACCACACCTCTCCTGAGTCGACAGTGTTAAATACCAGTGACAAGTGAAGTGTCTGTACAGAACGACTAGAAACAAATGCCAAGATAAGCGGAGAGCACATACAGCACCTAGAATTCCCAAATAGTCACCCATCTGGTACTAACCAAGCTCAATGTTGCTTAACTTTGGTGATCTGATGAGAACCAGTGTGTCAACGTGATTATGCTGTATACGGCAATACAGTAGAACCCCGGGATACAGTGGCCCCAGGATACTTTGTTTTCAGGTTACGATATGGATTATAATGTTTTTCCAGCCCCTGATTATGGTATTTCCCCACCTTACGGTATTATTTATAATGTTATTTGATTATATACATGTGTATCATATACTGTACTATATTTTGTTACTAATTTTCAGTATGTAGTGTATACAATTTTGCATATGGCGATTTCACCTTTTGATCCCAATCCGGAACAGATTAATGCCGTATCCCAGGGTTCTACTGTAGTTGGTTTGTGAGAAGGAACACGATAAGTGTGTACAATATTTAAAGCAATTTTACTAGGTGAACAAATAGATGATGCAACAAAAAATTAATTGTGCAGAAAAGAAGATTTGCAAAAAATGTGCTTCGTTAGAACTTATCTGGGATGGAAAGTTCGAATAACATGATAATACGAGTGCATTCCTCATTTCTGGTTCTTTTCATGTCGGACTTGATTGAAATCCAAGCAGGAATTTGGTGATAATGATGGCTAACTTGTAACTGCCGTCTCAGGTTTGTCACAAATAGTCCTCAGTTTTGTTGGTAATGGTAGGAATGGGGCTGGGTTTCTGTGACTGCCATTTGGGCATGTATCACCAAACCTCAGCTGCGTTCTGCTAGTGGATCCAAAAAAGGTACAAAAAAGAGACAGGGCACACTCATGCAAGAGTTTTTATGAGCTACCTCACGTGACCCATAAAGCTCCAGGGACCGGAAATCCTGCCAACCAAAAGGATCAAGGAAATGACTCATCAATGAGGAAGGGGTGGGGTGACATAAATTCTAGTATAATTGCTAATTTCCTTTTATAATATAATAGCAGAGAGGCGCTCAACCTTGCCGATTCTAAAATAAACTTAATATATTTTAATTCATGCAGATTTCGTATTTATTATTATAGAACCAATTCTCTATCGAATATATATATATATATCTCAGTGGCGACTCTAGCCTATTATTGTTACTCGTGCCCCCCTGCCCTCTGTCAACTGCAGTTCCCAACCTGTGGTCCGTGGGCCCAAAGTAAGTCATCATAGTTGCTATTATGTGACTCTCCATTTTATAGCACAGATTGACTAACGTACCTTGCCAGTATCAGTCCACGATTGTCCTGATTTAAGCGTGAAAAGCAAGCAAGGCCAACAATAGAGTTTTTCCTCAGATTTACTTGCACATAACCAGTCAATGTCATTAAACCATTTGGATTGGAATGAACGAGTTCTAACCTTATTCACCAATAAAGCATTTGAGCACCCAACTTTAATAATTTCTCGCTTCCTAGCTACATTTCTCTGGCCAAACGATCTATTTTTCAGGTCTAACATAATATCCATTTCCATTATATCTAATTTAAAATCAGATCATTAACAACAAATGCAGTACAACTTTTTTTTTATGTTTTAGAGAATAATCTACTTACCCCTGAAACACAGGAAAATTAGCCCAACTGATGTTATATGCAAAATATAGGGAACTTCCAAAATGTAAATTCCATCTGATGAATCTTGAAACATATGATATCTTGACCAGTTGAAGTTATCCGTAGAAACACTGAGAACATTGAAAATCTTAATTTTATCCAAAAATTCTAAGATACAAAAAATTTGTAAATAAAGTCCGTGGTAAAATTGAATGTAGTGAAGCGAGTGAAATATTTTCAGCAACTGAAGTAATGTTGTCCAAAAACGGCGATTAAATTTTCCCATAGAATAAAAAGGTAATATTGATGAATAAAGTTGGATTTAAATAGCTGTGAAATGATGGATGCAGCAAAAAAAGGTTACATACAGGACATTTATGAAAAAAATTAGAAAAGTATCTACGTACCACTACGAAATTCTACGAAGGTTTCAGGGGGTTTTCTTAGTATTAATATAAAATGACTTAAAACAAGTATTTTTCGTAGATTTCTATGATTCAAAATTCACATAAAAACCATTCCTCAATAAAAAAAACAAAAACAAATTCACTCTCATTCAAAACCTGTTCTTTATTAATTAATGAATATTTACAATCTGATATATACGCATGGTTATGTTTACACATAGCTATTCATACTACCACATATTGCAGCAGTAGTAGTAATCGTTCTTCATGTGTTTATGCGTATGTATGTGCCTATAGATCTCTGTCTCTGTCTCTCTTCCCAAGACAGGCGTCAGCAGTCACATTGTGCTCAATTTTTTGAGCACGGTAGTTTGACGATTTTGCCATTGGCTACAGCCTAAAGCGAGATTTCTCAAGCATTACTGTTATTATAAGGGGTCTTGTGCTTGGCACGGATTACGTGTGTTCAACATTGTAGCCACTTTTATGGGATGTTCAATGGATCTGACGGTAGCCGGATAAGGACCATCCATTCAAAACAACATCGTTGTATTATTCCCAGATATATTTATGAACTTTTCGCTACTTAGTTATCGAGACTTGAAGATATACGTAATTTAATTGAGATCAGACTAAATATGTTTGCTTGAAATTAATGGATGATTTTTAATCCATTTTGAATAACATTGACCGAGTTATTGGTCGTGCTGGGCACGAGTGGCACTAGTCCCATCTTAGCCCCTGAGATATATATATATAAATATATATACTGATTTCAAAAGTTTTTAAAAAATAACTTGGGTACCATTAGCTAAAATCAAAACCAGCCACGTTCCTTCATTTAGTTCTCCAGTCGTGTTCAATACCATTTGAGCTAACCCGACAGATAGAGAAGAAAGTTATAAAATTAAACCACCGTTAACGTATGTGCAAACTAATAGAAATATCGGCAAGTTGAAATGGACATTTTGCATTTCAACTTGCCGACTTCTGTACATGTTATTCATCTATCCAAACAAAGATTTTACTCGTTATAAACAATCCTTGGTGTATGGTTACTATTTCTTGTTAATTCCAGTGTTATGTAACTTGTAGTTTAAGAGTATAGCGGTTAAATATTTATACACAGACAAACACACATACATGCATCTACTGTTTCATTTATATAAATTAACTGTCTTTTTTAAGGACAAATCAAATAATACATAGTCATGGGAGATTGGAGGTTATGTATGGATTCAGACAGATGGTCAGTATAAAATATACATTTGCAGAGTGAAAAGATAAGGAACTTGGGAAGATGCAGTTGTGACCGGGATGTGCAATTGCTATAGGAGTGAAAATAGAAGAATGAGAAATGTAGACAGACACGGACATGTGGCAAGAGCAAATCTACTGAAGATAATCAAAATGGCAACCAATTTTTATTACAATCGTTGATATTTCATTGAGATAATCTTTTCCACAAAAAACTCACATTACCCTATTCGATATTGCATCAAGCAAATCTTTTTCAACAAAATTATCTGAAGTGAAGTGGTGATATTTCTGAGATATGGGACGAATATAAGAATGAATTCAATAAAAACGCTTCTTTGCAGATTAACAAATAATTTCAATGTTCCGGAACTTAAAAAACACCACAACAAATAGTAATACCCATCAACATCAAAATCCCAATACAATTAACGTTTTCTATTGCAACCAGATGCAACCAAGAGTTAAATTGGAACAAAAGGTCATAAAAATATTATTCATAGATACGTTTCCCTCACTTACAAAAATATTATTATATACTAGCGGGGGTACCCGGCGTTGCCCGAGTGTTTGTTTCCGGGACGGGGGGGGGGAGTTTTAAAAAATGTTATGGTAGGTAAGTAGGAAGGATCAAACCCGGAGTCATGAGTAAAAGTAGGAAAATAAAGTGTGAAAAAAAAAAACAAAAACATCTGCAACGTTAACAGTTCGGTCACCAAGAAAAGTCCATTCCAGTTGTTTAGGAAAAAAAAACAAAAAAAAACGACTACGGTAGGTCGGCGCGAACGTGAAAATATAATGTGAATTGTCCAGCACGCTAACCACTACGCCACAGAGCACTGCAGCTTAGTTTAGTTATAATATAATATAATAACTTCACATGAAAGAACTACGAAGCCAAATCAGTGTTCTCTTCTCAACTGTTCCTTGTGAACGATCCCCAAACGGTGTTAAGTGGTGGCAGGGGGAGGAGGAATTTATTAGAGAGAAAATATTTTACCACTTCCATTGATCTTAACCGATTTTGGCCGTGACTTCTCAGCAGAAAAAGTATAGAAATCTAAGATTATCGAGGAATTTGAGAAATAATAAGCCTATAACACACCTCAGATATTGTTCTGCCGTTTGTGCATATTATATTTGCATGAAATATCTTGATTTTTAATCCTATTAATGTCAAAATCAGACGGGAAAAATGAGTTCATTTTATTTATATAGAAGAGATTATAAAAAAATTAAAACTCAAAACTAAGTTGTAAAAAACAATGCCTCCCCTATTCTTAAACCACTAAAACGAACCAACGTCATCTATAAGTTCAAATGCTCGTTGAGAAAGTATAACCAAAAAGCAAAAAAAATCAAAAAAAGAAACAGTAGTTACGTTGATTACGTCAGTTACACAGTGACAACATTATCCCGTCACCTTACCACGCATAATGTAGAATCTAGTGCTACATTACAACATTTACAGAAAAAAACATAACTGCCCCCTCTGAAGTTAGAGAAATTTTAGTTAGCAACACACCAAATACACCATGAAACCCAACGTTAAAAGCTTTAAAATTTTGGAAGCAGTATGTATAAGAACTCAGAAACCTGTCCTAAATACGGTTACTTTTCAAATCAGCCAACACATTTTAAAATGCCTATCGTAACCCCCTTCCCCTTTCTTACCCTGCCTTCACCTCAAAACTAGACACTGCCTCCCCGCTGGGCACAAACGTGTGGGAGCCTTTCCTAGTCTCACACAAAAACACGCGTTCACATCTCAAGCCATATTTCTTGTCATATACATACGCACACACAAACATACGCGCACATGTACACACAAGTAGATATATTAACGTTCGCGTACATACACTGACATTCACATGTATACACACACACGCTAACGTACACACATGTACTCACATACGCGCACACGTACGCTCACAAGGACAACGTCACTTCCCCTTTCAAAGGAAATCCACACATGCGCAAAAGACCACCGGAAACAATTGTAAATGCAAAAGCTATAAGCAGCATCTTCTTTTTCGGACCAGCTCTCGAGCTGAGAGGTTCAGCGAACCAGCTGCCTCCCTTCGGGAGGCGCACGCTCGCGCGCGTCATGGCCCTGCTACTATGTATGGGGCACGAGCTAATAGACAGTATATACACTTTATACGTTTTCTATCTCCACGGCCTGGATTGACTTCTTCTCATTCTCTCTCTATACTATAATAGACTTTCCTCCTCACTAGCTAACAGAGAGAGAGACGCACACCAAACTGGATTGACTTTCTCTCTTTCTCTTTCTACGACAATAGACTTTCCTTCTCACCAGTAAACAGCCAGAGACGCATGCCAAAATAACCACATGTAGTACCCTTTTCTTTCACTTGTTTCTACACGAAATAAATCCTAGTTCGTTTAATTCAAGCAAACGTGTTGTTCGTTCCTTCCTCAAAGCAATTCATTTTTCCTTTCCCAATTCAAATCATTTCTCCTATTTTGTACGACTGGGGGATATGTATAGTATATTCACCAGTCTACTACAAACGGCTTTGCATGCATTAACCGTTTTCCAACTGCCGCTGCTACTATGCCCGTCTGCACAACCAAATCTTACACATTCTCTTGACGATGACGAAAAGCAACAAAATCACATGCTGTGGAGAGACAAATCTAACTATGGGACATTTTTTAATCCCTTTAATTTATACACAAAAAACATCATAAAAGTTGAAAATAAAAAAAGTATAACTAAACAAAAGCTCTCTGTTGTCTTTAAAAATGTTTGCTTAAATATATAAATTAACCTGTCATCCATTTTTTATGAGATGGAATCGCCCGATAACTGAAGATAAGATGCAAGCAAGGTCCACAGAGTTTTATAATTACATAGATTTACGACTAAAGAAGAATTACTTGTTAAATGTGATGTTTTAATGGAGCTTAGCTGTGTGACACGTTCCATCCTAAATTTCGGCAGGTCTGTAATGAAAGGGACATAACTCTGCTCAAAATATCTAGCAAAGGAGAAATAGGGAGAAAAGAGTTACTTCCTTTGAAATAAAAATTGTTTATTTATTATTCATTATAACTAGACTACCCATCAATTCATCCAAAGAAAATAAAATGTATTTGGGCATGCCTATAATTCATCAAAAAAAAAATAATATATATATATATATATATATATACATTTCCCTTTTTTTTTTCATTTTTCTTAAACTTTTTCTTCTAGGGGATGGGACATCCAACCAGATGTCTGACATTTACCCCTATTTTAGTAAGTCCAACCAAGAGATCTTTTCAGGATTCTAACCGTCCCTTTCAGTGCAATCGTTTGTATTTTACTTGCACTTGGTTCACCGGGTATGCTTGCTATGTACTTTTTAAAGCCCAGTTGCTCCTATGATGACTGGTATAATTGAAACGTCTTTTAATTTCCAATTTCGTTTCATATCATACATAAGTCCTTGATACTTTGTTATCTTTTCCCTCTCAACTCTGTTAAGCCCTGTATCATTGGGTACACTGACCTCTATTACGGTCGCTTTTTTGTTTGCTCTGTCCCAAATCACTATATCTGGTTTAACAGCTGCGTTTTCAAGATATGTAGCAGTAGGGATTATGTAGTCATAGTGAATAGTGTAGTTGTCATTCCCAACTGTTCGTTTGGGTATATGTTCCCTGAATGTTGAGTTTCTTACATATCTTCCAGTGAAGGTATTTGCAAACTCCGTTATGGCGATCTGTATAATAACCGTCTCCAAGTAGGACTTTGCAACCAGAAATCAGGTGACCCACACTCTCAACCTCAGTGCTACAGAACCTGCATTTATTATTGTTGCTTAGACCACACATCTTTTTGAAGGCGTTTGTCATGAGGCCCTGGTCTTGTGCAGCCAATATCAACCTCTCTTGGTTGTAATGGAGGGATCCTCTTTTGAGCCAGTCCAGGGAACCATCCCTATCAATATATTCTTGGGATAGTTCAGTCGGTAGGTATTTTGCCCATTTATGGTTGGTCCATTCTTCTGTTTTAACACTATGGAACTGGCTAGTGTATTTTTTCCGACTTTTCTGGGCTATGTCAGTGGCAGGCTTGTTTGGGTTCTCAGTATCATTTGTAAGGCAATCTTTTCCAAAATGAGTGGCAAGTTGTGTTATAGATGTTGTACTACTTGCTCGATTCTGATAATGGTCTTTAATTTTCATAAGCTTGGGGTTACAGGAACTTATTATGTACTGACCTATGCTGACGATTGTGGCTCTGTGTTGATGATTGACTTCTGAGAGTCCCATACCTCCTTCTTGCCTGGGTAGGTACAAATGAGGCATGCACTGATTTCGATAAATAACTCGGTACAAGGTTAACATTTTCCTTGTCTTTGTGTCAAGCCAATTTATGTCTTTCTGAGGCCAGTCAATAATGCCAAAACTATATGTTAGTACTGGCATGGCAAGTTGGTTAATTGCC
Source organism: Euprymna scolopes (assembly GCF_053919585.1). NCBI lineage: Eukaryota > Metazoa > Mollusca > Cephalopoda > Sepiida > Sepiolidae > Euprymna > Euprymna scolopes. The sequence continues at coordinate 75,990,817 of NC_136500.1, read as the reverse complement.
GTAACTTTGTTCTTGTTTGTGATTTCAGTTTTGCAGATTTTTCTTACCCAGCGTAAATATTCTTGGCTTAGTTTCTCTCTCATCTTTGAATGCTGGATGGACTCATTTTCATTAATGCTTATTCTTATGCCTGAAGAGTCCTAGAGTGGATGAAATGCGGAATATTCAGTGTAGCTTAATCGCCATATATATTTTATAAATTACTACATACATATATATATGTATATATATATGTATATATATAAATAGATATATATGTATATATATGTATGCATATAAATATATATATATATGTATATATATGTATATATATGCATGTATATAAATATATATATATGTATATATATGTATGTATATATGTATATATATATATGTATATATGAGCAAACAGTTAATAAAATATGTTAAAAAACACTTTGAAATGAGTTAAAAACATATTTAATCTGAAAAGGAAACACTAGATAAATGGATAGTCCTTAATCCGCGGAGTTTCGAAGAAATACTCTCCTTCTCATCAGAGGGTAGGAATTAGCAAAATGCGGGATCGGATTTTGCATGCAGAAGTATTTGATGAAACAACAAGTAAGTCAAAGATCTTACTTGAAAACAAAATAAGTTAAGCAGAGGTAATATGGTAAAGAAAAAGGTGATTACACATGAATGGATAGTCTGGTGGAAGATAAAAAATCCAGTGACGGTAAAATCCAAATGTAAAACTTCAAGAAAGTTAAAAGAATTCCATTTGTACAAGTAAAATCCAAAGACATCCCATAATTGGAAGAAGATGGTCCATGATAATCCAAAGGCAGAAATCCATGGAATAATTCACAAACATGTGTACAAGGAAAAAAAATAATATTAATAAAAGAAAAATAAGATGTGCTTTTCACTCTACTTCCGAGACATAACTGTAAATAAAAATTATCTAGGAAGAAAAAGGAGAGAGAGAAAAAAAAGGAGAGAAAAAAAAATGATAAAGTTAAATATAAAATAAAGGGAAACAAAAGTCAAAACGACCCAGACAGGGAATGTTAAGGGCGCGAAAATATATACAGGCCAAATAATATAGGTCAACTGAAATGTACAGGTTATCACTTAAAAAAATTGTCAGCAAGAGTTATTAAATGACACTAAAAGGAAAATAAAAAATAAAAAAGGAAAATAAAAATAAATAAATAAATATATAATAAATAAATAGAAAATAAAGAATAAAGAATAAATAAATAAATAAAAAACTAAAATAAAATATAATAAAAAATAAAATATAATATATAATATAAAATAAAATAAAATAAGAAAAGAATAAAGATAAAAAATAAAAAATAAAAATTATTTAAGGGGAGTAGATGGCCGGTATCTGCAATTTCAGGAAAAAAAAAAAAAAGAAGTAAGTAAATTCATATAGTAAAATTTAAGTAAATATACATACAAGATATGAAAGTGTCGGTAGATTGATATATTAGATGGATAGGAAAGTTTAAAGAATAAAACAGAAAAGGCAGATAAAAAACTGGCCATGCAAAGAAGAGATAAAGAATTAAAATAAAGGATTATTAAATTATAAAACATTAAGAAGTATGTCGAAAAACGAAAAAGTTACAGAAAAAATATTTTATATCTATATAAAAGGTAAAAGTAATAACTATGTAATTTCAAAATTGCCATAATTAAATTTGGACTTATGTTTACAG
>NC_136500.1:75841626-75984126 GCF_053919585.1 Euprymna scolopes | reverse complement strand
TATTGTTATTTTATTCATCTTTTACTAGCGTGACCTGTGGAAATTCCACAGGGGACTCATTCATATGTAATATATTGATGTTGGCATTCTGTAGATGTTCAGTGTAAATGGAGATGCTTTTTTGTTAAAACTACAAAAGTAAAGTAAAGTATGCTTAAATATGATATTTTAATTCTTGCAGATTTCGTATATATTATTATAGAGTTAATGTTCTATCAATTTTTATATATTATAAAGTTGCGATTTCAAAAATAAAAAAATATATATCCATATGACTTGGGTGTATTAGCTTGAATCAAAACCAAAATAAAAACATGAAAATTATATGTGTGTGTGTGTATATATATATATATATATATATATATATATATATATATATATATATATATATATATATATAATTTTAGTTTCTTCAGCCAAAATCGAAACCGAAAGCAAAACTTATGAAGAATTCTTAGTAAAATTATTATTTATGACAAGAAATGGAAGTATATAACAATTAAACAACCTGGATGTAAGCGTGACACAGAAAATAACACACACGCTATTGTATTAATATGTAGATTTATTACTTTTTGACTTGTTTATATGTTGTTCAACTTTGCTTTGGGGGATCACGTTATATGAGACAAAATAGAGAAAAACTTGTACTTCCATTGAAGAATTCTCCTCATATTATAGTATCTTCCCTTTGCATGTTGGATTATCACTTGAAAAGATAGAAAAGGAAGTTTGATCTCGTGACACCATGTACTACTCCACTCGACAGGTTGCCGACCCTAAGGTTGTGTTCTATGGATTTGTTCTCCATCATCTTTTCTTATGGCCATATCGTTATAGTCTCTCACACTGGTGGGCGTAGAGGAGAGGCAACGAGTCCACAAGTATAAAAATAAAATAAAACACAGGGAAACAAAAGAAAACACAGACGTTTTACATATATGTTGGTTGGACTCTGAGTGTGTGTGTGTAACACCATCGATTCTCTGCATGCTAAGGTTCACATCTATATCTACTGTCAAAGCTGGGTTTGTCAGTCGGTTGATCAATTCATCTCGCCATCTGTTCCAAGTCATGATCTGTATTCAACTGTGTCCAGCTTTCAACTGTAGTCAAGTGTCCAACTAAATGCCTATTAACTGCACTTTTTAAAATTGGACTTTGTCATTCCTAATATTGTTAAAACCTCATTGACTGTCGCAAATCATAACCACTTCCCAGCGTCATAAAATCCATTGTCAATCCTAAAGTACCCACAAACCAAATCTAAATATATCTCAGACCCATTGTTTAATCCTTTTGTTACAGTCATTACTACACCCTGACCAACAATCCCATGTCAAGTGTCTTCTGTCTACCTCAGTTAACAGCTTCCTATCTATTGTCTACTGATAAATTTCCTATTACCTTTTGTTATATATTCTTTCCCTCTTTTTCTTTTATTTCCCAATACTTGGTGGAGAGGGGGTGCTCTTACACACTCACTTTATTCTTACATGTAACGTGGTGGTGGTGGTGGTGGTGAAGGATTTGAGCAATCCCTCAAATCACCACCATTCACACACACACCAACACACCACCAAGTAAGAGCTCTGTCAAAGCAAAGCAATGGCTTGATAAGTGTTATTTAAACTCTGCTCTGTTGACTTTAAATGTGGTCGTACGGACACAAATAATACTGAACACTCAAATCGCCCAAGTTTGGCAGTTGCCGTGCAAAACATTAAAATAAGTGTGCAAAACTGTTTTGGCTGATTGTAAATTGAACTTGATGGCAAAGTAGTTGAACATATCAGAAGGTAGTATATTCACTATTTTTGCATAAACATTTGTCGACAGGAAAAATGTGGGTGCCACATTTGTTCACAGCCAATCAAAGACAATAATGAATTGCCAATTCAGAGCATTTTTTTGCAATTCTTTTAATGCAACAAAAAGAAATATGTGAGAATGGATGAAATATGAACACACCAATTCACCCCAGGATCAAATCGGCAGTCAGCTGAGTGAACAGCAGCAGATGAAAGCTATCTAAAGCAACCAAAGATGTAAGATTTTGGCCTCTGTATTTGGGATGCACAAGCTATTTTGTCTATCAATTATCTTAAAAAAGAGGAAAAAACCTTCAATAGAAAATATTATATAGCAGTATTGGTGTGTTTGTAAGAGGAAATTGAAAAAAAAAAAAACAAAAGCAGCCAAAAATGAATGAATAATAAAACAAATATTCACCAAGACAATGCACCATGTCACAAACCGATTACCTAGCAAAACTACATAAATTACACATCAAATTGCTTCTGCATATACCCTATTATCGAACGAATACTGGCTATTTTCAGACTTCAAAAAAACGCTCCAGAGAAAGAGATTTGGCTCTAATAAAGAAGTGACCTCAGAAACATGCATATTTTGAGGCTTAAGATGAAGCAATTTACATAAAAGGTATTGAATTGTTACAGAAGCGTTGTAATCAGTGTCTCACCCTAGAAAGAGGCTATGTTAATGAATAAAGTCGAATTTTGCCTAAAAGTTGTCATTTTATTAAACAGTTCCTGCAGTTATTGAATGATGTGGTATTGTGGTAAGATGCAATTTAAAAAGAGGCTTCTTCTTTGAGTTCAGTGACTAAAAGAATTTGGTCAAGTATTTTCTTTCTTTCTTTTTTTTTTTTTTTTTTTTTTTTTTGTCACAGAATCCGATACCCACCTTATACAGAAAAGAACCTTCGGAAGTTGCAGTGGCTGATGAAGAAGACCTTGAAACGTGGTGGAGTACTCTCCTTCCTGCCTTTTATTCTTCTGGGTGTATTTCTTCTCATCTGCAGCCTGGTAAGTAGTTATTTATTATATGCGTTACAGTTACCTCCCCTGTAAGGGGAAATACAATGTCTTGTAAGTCACAATCAAATAAAATACCTTCATTATCAAAAGCAAATCAATCATCATAACAACACAATTAAATCTTACCTTGTTCCCTTGCTTCTTCTGTGACTGAAGCATTTAACCCCCCCCCCCCGATCATCTCCATGCAGGATTGGGGAGTGTCTTCTTGCCTGTAATTAAAGTCTCATAATGGCATGAAGAAAAGAAGAATATTCTGAGTTTGAAGAAAGAACCATTTATTAAGATGTTGATGTTGTTTTCTCTTCAGCTAGTGGCAAAGGTTGTTCCAGGTTATGGACATCTAAAGCCCTTAATCCCTTAATGTATAACCGATCTTGTCATTCTTTACATGCGCTGTTCACATTCAAACTTCCAACGAACTGTTTTACTCTCTCTTTAAACCATGTGACATCATGTCCAGTTCCAGTCAGAGCTGGTTGAGGTGATATTTGAGCGCATACTGATTGACTCAATGACCCCAATTTCCTGTTTATGTGTCAATATGATTGGGGCATTTCACCCACGATCATCTCTATGGGGAAGGGAATACATTCTTGTTTGCAATTAAAGCTTGTGTACTAAACCTCTTACCTCAGTTGTTCTGCCTCTGAATGGGAATGCTCATCCATTTGTTCAATGTGGCCATACCATCAAAGTCTTCTGTTCTGCACATATCTCCTTATATTTAGTCTTCCTCTGAGATCATCAGATCTAAGCCTGTTTTTAACCCTCACATTACACAATCCATACCATTCTCATATTATTGTGTGTGTGTGTGTGTGTGTGTGTGTGTGTGTGTGTGTGTGTGTGTGTGTGTGTGTTTGTGTGTGTGTGTGTGTATTTCAGCTTGAATTCCAATGTACAGAGATGTACTGAATAGAATGAACTTCTGGCAATCAGATTTTCAGTAAAACTACAGTAAAGTGTTAAGATAGGTCTCTTTTAAATAATTATCATTGTTATGAGGAGCATTGAATAAGTAATGCTCTTGACCCACTTTTCATAGCAGTAGAGCAACAAAACTTGGCACAGTTATTGGTGTTTCTCTACACAGGAACCACCTATAGTTATGCATTTCTCCTAATTGTTAAAGGCATCTCTGGAGATTGTTTTTGTAGAACAATCCAGGTTAGTCCTCCAACCACGACATGACTTTAGAAATCAAGGCTACATCATCTGGGAAACGATTTCCTTTCAAAAACAACTTCGTGGCTAGGAAGAGGTGAAAGTCAGAGGATGCAAGGTCAGGAGAGTAGGGTGGGTGGAGAGTGTTTCATAGACACACATCCATGCTTCTGATCATCAGAGGCATTATTTATTGAATTTTCTTCATGATGTGGAAATAGTGAGGCAATAATGGAAGATTCCCTATAAAGTAGATGACTATGAGTCCATCCCTATAGCAGGAGGATTGAAGCAGTATGCATGTCCCATGAATATGTAGTGCATAGGTTGAAAGGATTTTGCAATGCATTTCTTCTTCTTCTTCTTCTTCTTCTTCTTCTTCTTCTTCTTCTTCTTCTTCTTCTATGCAACTCTGGCCTCTCTTCCTGTGAATGTGTTGTGACGATCGCTCTCTTTTATAGAATGTTGTTCATCCATTCTATTAGTATGTGAGGGTTGGCGTTGTTACATATTACGAGTTGTATTTTGAGCTGAAAAGTTTAGGGGTCAAGGGTCAGAGAAGGATACCGAGTAGAAGTTATACAAATCACATGATGACGGTTGGAAAGTGATTTGGCAAGAGAACAGTTCATTTCTAACTTGCTGACGTTGAAAAATGCGTACAGAAGACACAAATGACAGAAATAAAGGTAATATGTATATTAAACTGAACAATAATATAAAAAAGGCAAAACTAATTGTATTTATGGCTTAAGAAGTTCAACTATAATAATAAAAAAAAAAGAAAAGTTCTTTAATGTCCAAGAAAATAGATCATCCTCTGAATGTTCAGATTCAAGTTATTGCATTCAAATTAAAAAGATTGGACTGGATTCCTTTAGAAAAAAAATAGCTTTTTTTTTTGCATTCAACTTGCCAAAATTAAGTGTCTGTTAATTAGTCAAGAATTGTCTTGGCCAATCAAATAGAGTTTTTTTTACAGAATAGGTGATGGGTGGATAAGAAGTAAATTATTATTGGAGAGAAAGGAAGGTAAACGGTTTTTTTATACCTGCTCTCTCTCTCTCTCTCTCTCTCTCTCTCTCTCTCTCTCTCTCTCTCTCTCTCTTAGCTAGCAAGATTTCAATAAGAAAAGACGTGTCTGGAATCTCTCCCCACAAGAAGTAAGGGAATAGCACATATTGGGTAGCCGATGTAGCAAGACGACCTATCTGACTATCTTTCTTTCTCTCTCTCTCTCTCTCTCTCTCTCTCTCTCTCTCTCTCTCTCTCTCTCTCTCTATCTCTCTCTCTCTCTCACTCACACACACACACACACACACACACGTATATATGTATATGAAGTCAACTGGTTTTCTATTTCTGTTCTTTTCAATAAATCATTTATTTTTAAATGAATAATCAGCACTAGCATGAGTTTTATCAAATAATGATTCACAGCGACGATGGCAGTGGAGACGACGACACGAATGTGTAAAGGATTTACGCTGCCATTGTTACGATGTAAAAAACAAACAAACAAAAACAGCATATTTAGTGAATGAAAATGCAACAGAATGCCTGGGTGAAATAAAATAAAATAATTTGCATTTTATTTTAAATATTAATTTTTTTGTTTTTCTTTTCCAGGATGCTGATTCTTATTTTTAGATGTGATGCAGCCCAAGATGCTCGATACCATTGATATACCCCTGGCTTAACGCCCTGATGCAGTGTATACTCAATAATGGCAATAACAACAAGATATTATAATATTATTATATCATTTTATAATATACGCAAGCATCGGAATTACAGTTGTCTCAAAAAAAAAAAAAAAAAAAATTCTTCCTTGGAAAGGCTCAGTCATGCTGAACTAATATTATTCTGAAGATTTAGCATGGACAAAAAAAAAGATTTTATCCGTGGTGAGACTCTCTATTCTGTATTGATTCCCCGGTATGCCTAACAGAAACTGTAATGCATAGTTTTTTAAAGTTTTTAAATTTATATATATATATATATATATATATATATATATATATATATATATATATATATATATATATAGAGAGAGAGAGAGAGAGAGAGAGAGAGAGAGAGAGGATAAATAAAAAATGATTACTCAATATTAAAGTTGGTATATAAGTTATATACCAACTTTAATACTGAGTAATCATTTTTTATATATAATATAATCGATCTGATAGTGCTCAACGCTAAAATTATTACCTTTTAAATATTTTCCTTTCTCTTGTCTCTATTTTTCTATCTTCTTCAACTCTTGACTCTACTTTTCTCTTCCCCCCTCCTTTTAAATTAAAAGTATTTTTCTCTCTCTCTCTCTCTCTCTCTCTCTCTCTCTCTCTCTCTCTCTCTCTCTCTCCTCTCCTCTCCATTTGTCCTTTTATAATCTCTTGAGTTTATTTTTCTCTCTTCCTTCTCTATTATCTTCATCTTCCTACCTTCTTCTCTTGGGTGTACAGGTATATCTTCCATCCAACTCTTGTTTCCACTGTTCTACCTTCCTCTTCTCTTGAATATATCTCTCTTCCTCATATCTTTAAACTTTGTATCTCCTTTCATCGTTCTAAATCCCTCTTGTATACTTTTCTCTTGACTCTTTTCGTCTTCCTCTTCCTTTGAATCAATGTTTTTATATCTTTTATCTCTATATTTGTGTTGTACTGCCCTCTCTTGAATTTATTCCTATTTTCTTCCTCTCTTGAATCTATATTTCTATCCCACACCCCCTCTTGAATCTGGGGTCTTATCTCTGGGTGAATCTAGGTTCTTATCTTTCTCCCCTCTCTTGAATCACTTCCTCTTCTTTTTTTAATCTGTTTCTATCCCCTCCCTCTCTTAAGTTTGTTTCTATCTTCCCCTTTCTTGAATCTAGTTTTCTATCTCCTCTCCCATCTTGAATCTATGTTTCATCCTCCCCTCTCTCTTGAATCTATATTTCTTCCACGCCTTTCTTGAATCTATGTTTCTATCTCTCTCTTCTCTTGAATTTGTTTTCCTTTTCTACCTCTTTTATCTCTGTTTCTATCTCCCCCATCTCTTAAAGTTATATTTTATCACCTCCCACTCTCTTAACTGTGTCTCTTTATTCCTTCTCTCTTGTCTTCATCTTTTTGTCAGCTACTCTTGAATCAATCTTTCTCCTTCTTTGAATTTATCTTTCTATCTTCAGTTTCTTTCTTTTATGAAGCTATTAGTATATTATCTCCCTTTGCTCACTCTTTAATTCTCACCTCTTTCACTCGCCCTATAAAGGTGAATCAATTTCTGAGCTTTTGATCCTGTCATGGAATATTTAACTACAAGTGTTCTCCTAATTAGCATACCTATGATCCTGTCATGGTATATTTAAGTACAAGTGTTTTCCTAATTAGCAAACCCATGAAAGCTTTGAAGTAACTAACAAGAGATTATGTAGTATAAACATTAATAACTTAGTAAATCTATTGTCTACTTATATTCTTTCTAATTTCGAAACAGATCAAACACTTGATTAACTGAACTTATAGTTATTTTCACTTTTATTGGTAATTTTTATTTATTTTTTATTCAAATCGTTTTTATTAATCCCCTTATTTTTAATCTTTGTTATTATTTTAATATTGGCCCATTTCAACATACAGGTTAGTAAGTTCATTAATGGGTCGGGAGACTGGGGTTCAATCCTGGCTCAAATCATATCATAAACTTAAAAAAAAATCGTACTTGATACCTCCTTGTTAAACACTCAGCATTATTAGGTGAAGATCAACCGTGAGTCGAGTAATCTGGAAAAACAGTGGCATCCCATCGTTTATATTTTTATGCAATAGCCAATGAAAAGAGAGCTTTCAGGTCGCCTTCCGGTAAACTCGACTATTTTATTGTTGTACTTGTCCTTTTAAATAGAATTGTAATTCATAATTTGTGAAAAAAAAAAAAAAGTGAAGTACAAAACGTAAAACCATGACGACAACCTCTATAAAATAATCACACTTTACATACTTATTTACTTTCGTTCCCAGCATTTTATTAACAAATATGCAGTTGTAATTTGTGATAGACTAGTTATGTAAAACCTTTTATTTAAAGATTATAGACAATTATATATAATTATGATTTTTTTTTAGTTCAAGTACAGGGCGACCCACAAAGAATACCACCCATTGAATCCTTAACAAAATTCACAATCCTTTCTGGAATGCAAAACATATTTGGTAGAAATAAACTTCGGTCTATGCCTGCCTTGTCCACCAAGTTTCAGTCGTCAATGTCCAACAGTTTAAGTTAACCTCATCAAATAAAGTGTGCCAATCAAAAAGCCAAATTTGATTTCTTTTAAGGGATGCTAGGTCTTAACATTTAACCGTATGCTCAGGAAATACTTTCAATGAAAATATTTGTACGTTTTCACAGAATTTAAGTTAGTGAAAATAAAATCTACGATATAATTTAGAAAAGAAATTCATGCAATAAAATAAATAAAAATAAATTTCACACACACACACACACACACACACACACACACACACACACACACACACGTTAAAGAATATTGTTTATGATTTTATTTTCCTCAAATTCTTTTCTTAGTTTTGTTTAATTTTCCCTAAAATTTTTTTAAATTTACATAAGAAAAAATCAAGATATATATATATATATATATATATATATATATATATATATATATATATATATATATATGCACACGTATGTGTGTTTGCTAAACAATTTATTTCCGCCAATATATGGTTGATCCCACTGCTTCCCCCTCCACTTTGTTTGCCTAAGTAATACCCTTAAATAAACAGTTAATTTAGTCCACATTGCTGGAAATAATCTTTTTTTTTTAATCACAAAAAGAAAAATAAGACTTGCACAGGATTCGAACATGCGCTTCAAAAGAAGGACCAACTGTTTATGCAACAGGTTTGAATTCTGTCATAGTTTCAATTTTTCTCTTTGCGATTTTCTATGTCTATTCCCAACTTCATAAACTGAATCAAACGTTTATCTAAGGGTATGAACTATGCCAACAGAATGGCAGCAAAAAAAAAACAAAAAAAACGGCGCTTCTACACTATTAGGACGACATTTTGTAGTCGATAAATGGAGCTTTCAGATAAATAGCAATGGTTTCAACTGACTTTTTTGTCAATTCTAATAAATTATAATGGTAGCTTACAAATTGTGTAGACGAAATTACCTGAATATTACTGAATTATTAAAAAAAAAGCTTTCATCGTGTTAGCAGGTGAAAAATTGCGGCCATCTAGTTTAAATCGAAATGGAAAATTACCTCCATTTTGAACTCTCTTATGTCTTACGATCGTTTTCATCAAATTCTATTTTTTATTTTCTTTAATAAATAATTTTCTACCTTATCGATCTTCGTAATTTTTGGATATAATCATCTTAAAAATATGAAGAATACGGAGATACCATTGTTTTCATGTGAAATTCAGTATTACAATTTACGAAATTTCGCCCTAGTAGTGTAGAAGTGCCAAAGAAGTATATATATATATATATATATATATATATATATATATATATATATATATATATATATATTAGGTTGACGGCGTAAATATAATAATTATTTCTAAACAATGCCCAAGATATGCTTGTTTATATTGCGTTAAAATTAACTGATATATTTAAAAAAAAAAAAGGGAGCTGGGATTCTTTTCGTGTTTGGATACAATCCATTCTCAACGCATAACAATCTTATCATTTGTGGCTTTTAATTATTGATTTAGTCTATGAATAAATTAAACACATTTGAATCTTTTAATAAATAAAATCTGTTGGCTCCTCCTGGGTCGCCAGTCCATGTTGCTATCCAGCTAAAAATCGTCACCTCCACTAATAATCAGCAACATTCGTATTCAAATTTACGATAAATGAAAATTACACCCGAAGTAGGCCAGAGAACACATCGACCAGAAGTAATAGAAATAGAAAAATCAATGTTGGTGAAATCAGTATTCCAAAGGAAAAACAATATCCAGAATTCAACCAAATTCCAAAGGAAAAAAAAAATATCCAGAATTCAACCTCATTAAAAAAACAAAAAAATACAGAAAAATCTGTATGATGTACGTTTCCGTCAAGGAACGAAAATGTCATATTCCAAAAATCACGTAAATTGATCAAGTAGTATTTTTTTTTGTATAGAAAATCTTTTTTTACAAATGTTAACGATTGATATATCGTAGCCATTACAAGGCTGATTTTAACATCTCGATAGTTCAAATGGAGTCGTTTTTCTTTTATGTATTAAATATGGCAGATCAAGACACACCGTTTTCTTTTCCTCATAAAATTTGATTTTCTTTGTTAAAAATAAAACTACTTGATTAATTTACATGATTTTTTGGAATATGACATTTTTTTCATGTGATGGATACATACATCATAAAGGTTTTTCGGATGAAGTAAAGAATAGATACCCTGTAGCAGACGACGCCGCCTGGCGGTGCCAGGCGCACAATTCAACTAACACCGGTGATTCGACCTTGACATTGGCACAAGCACATGGCGTCAGTTGTTTTTAAACACGTCAAATAGCAAACATGCTCGAATATTCACCAGCATTTTTTTAAAAAATATATTTACAAAACCTTTGAAGATTTAAAAGAAAAAGTATATATTTACAAAACATTTTTTTAAAATAAGTAACAAAACGAACGTATTTAAATAAAAGATATTTAAATAAACGGGTGTCTCTTTCTGTTTCGGATTTTTGCGACCAAGATTGATTTTTAAGTGCCGTGTTTTGGGGGGTTCTGTGCTGTGTGCGTTTTTAAGACAATTCAATATTTATTCTTTAAAACATTAACTTCAGCGACAATTAATATATTTTCAAAATAATATTTTTAAATATTACATTTTTACGAATATTCGCGAGCAAGATTAAAAAAAAAAAGTTCAAATAAAGACTGTTTGAATAAAACTTATAAAAAAAGGTTCATTCTATACGGTTGTGGCCATTTCTTTTTTTGTGCGTTTTTGATACAATTCAATATTTATTTACAGTGCGATGTATGTTGGTGGTCAGTGAAGGAGAAATCCTTTTAGGCCAAGGCAATTTTTTATGCATAATAAAATCACAAGTATAAACAATCGAGATAAAAAAATATATTATTTTATTCATATCTTTTTTTATAAGTTTTATTCAAACAGTCTTTATTTGAACTTAATGGACTGTTTTTTTTTATTAACTGTTTTATTCTTTTTATCAAACAAAAATAGAACTTTTATAATGAAATATATATTATGGACTGTTTTTCAAACATCGAAATTTTAAAATTAAATTTTTATTTAAAACAAAAAAAAAAAGACGAGGTGTTTTTTCTTTTCGAGATATTTTTTTTCACCATTTATTACAATGAAATGATAAAAAAAAAACTTTTCGTTAAATATATTTTTAAAAAATTATTATAAAATATCTATAAAGTCTATTTTTATGTCTGTAAAAGTTTGTTGAAAGTTCAAATAAAGTTTATAATTTAATTGAAAAAAAAACACCTCGTCTTTTTTTTTTTTAAATCTTGCTCGCGAATATTCGTAAAAATGTAATATTTAAAAATATTATTTTGAAAATATATTAATTGTCGCTGAAGTTAATGTTTTAAAGAATACATTGTCTTAAAAACGCACACAGAACCCCCCAAAACACGGCACATAAAAATCAATCTTGGTCGCAAAAATCCGAAACAGAAAGAGACACCCGTTTATTTAAATATCTTTTATTTAAATACGTTCGTTTTGTTACTTATTTTAAAAAAATGTTTTGTAAATATATACTTTTTCTTTTAAATCTTCAAAGGTTTTGTAAATATATTTTTTAAAAAATGCTGATTCGAGCATGTTTGCTATTTGACGTGTTTAAAAACAACTGACGCCATGTGCTTGTGCCAATGTCAAGGTCGAATCACCGGTGTTAGTTGAATTGTGCGCCTGGCACCGCCAGGCGGCGTCGTCTGCTACAGGGTATCTATTCTTTACTTCATCCGGTTTTTCTGTATTAAAAAAAATTTTTTTTTTAATTAGGTTGAATTCTGGACTTGCACCAAATAATGAAAATAATGATGAAAGTTCAAAAATATTGTTTGACTTGGCGGGATTTGTTATGTTTGATCTTGAGATAGGAAATAAGAAAGAGTAAACTTGAGTAAGGTTGATTCTGCTTGAAATACTGGTATATGTGTTTGTACAGACTTTTATAGTGTTATTATTTACAGAAGAAGTCTTCAAGGAGGGGGGGGCAACTTTCAATTACTTATTACGATCGAATATCTTTTTTTGAGACACATATAAATAAAATGAATCCTTTATGCAATAGCGTAAGCAGCATCTACAACATTCTGCAGTTTTAAATAAATACCTTAATTTTAAACACTTGTTTGTGTTATTTCTTTTCTATTTGTATCACTTTATAAAATATGATATTTTTGATGTTCATTTCATCGTTTTAACTACTCATGTATTGGGAAAATATTTTGCTCGGAACACGTGGCAACTATTAATCGTTTGCATTCTTGTATTAACGAACAGCACATGTGTGAGAACAGAAAACTGATACTATCAACGTTTCTTCACCCCAAGTGTTGGAATATATATATATATATATATATATATATATATATATATATATATATATATATATATATATATATATATATATAACAAAATAAATAACTAGGGTTGTCGGCAGAACAAAGGTATAGGAACTTGTTCACAAGGAATACAAAAGGCGCTGAATAGAATTGTTAATCAAGGTGTAATGTTCTAAAGCAATAAAAGGGAGATAACCTCGAGTGTTACCAGGGTTCATCTGATATATACGTAAAACCATAAATATATGTTTGTTTTGTCGCTAATCGAAGTCCATTTGCCTATCTCACCACGGTAATAATTGATATTTAGCTCATATCATTTACCAAACACGGCACAAGATGTTGCAGTTATTGGAATAAAAGGACCGGATATAGAGGCCAATGAGTTTTACAACAGTTTATGACAATTAGGAACAGTTGCGGACAGTATTGGGTTTGCGATGGTTGTTGACAGTTACGGTTGACAACAGTTACGAGTTGGGCACAGTGAAAGGCAAGTTGTGGCTTGGAGCAAGTCAAAACGAGCTGATATCACCTGACAAACAGAACGTTAGCATTCAACATGTCGATGGTGTCACACACACACACACACACACACACACACACACACACACACACACACACACACACACACACACACACACAGTGCAACTGATATTTGCAGAATGTGTTGGAGTTTGTGTTTTTTGTATTATTTTTTTAAATACT
The DNA here is from genome assembly GCF_053919585.1 of Euprymna scolopes. Classification (NCBI taxonomy): domain Eukaryota; kingdom Metazoa; phylum Mollusca; class Cephalopoda; order Sepiida; family Sepiolidae; genus Euprymna; species Euprymna scolopes. The sequence goes on along the minus strand of NC_136500.1, from coordinate 75,970,802 downwards.
TATGAACATGTGGCCCCTCCCCTCTCAGCAGCCGTTAATCTGAGAAAACACACGTTTCTCAGTACACATTTTGTAGTATACAAGACATTTTCCTCGACTTCCATATACATGCACATCATTTTCAGACTTTATTGTACGCATTATAAAATGTTTACACATTTTTATGGACACAATCTCAACGTGAACCTTGTTGGGTTTGCAAGGAATAAAATTACTGTAATAGAATAAATTACTCACAAGCGGCATCGTGTCTGTTTTAACCGTCAGGGGAAGGGAAAAGAAAAGAGGAACATAAGTTTGTGGATTCTTTACATACATGCACATGCATGTATTTAACGTTATATACGTATGTGTGTATGTAACGTTATATATGTATGTGTGTATGTAACGTTATATACGTATGTGGTAAAAAGGTAATAAAAATTGATTCAAATTTTTATTTATTTATTTATTTTTTTTGACAGCTGAGAGTGAGCAGAGACATCGAGTTGGTGGTATAAATTGAGTTAAGAGGAGTTAGTATGAATTGCGGAGTTGATGTAGAAGAGTTCAGACATTTTTTTTTTTTTTAATAACAGACCACAGGAATATTAGAGGTTCAAAATCGACCCTTGAGACACTCTCATATTAATATAATGTTGTTTCGATGTACAGTTTTTGTTTTGATTTATTTTGTTTTGTTGGTCCCCCGACAAAAGGAAGATGGACCTATAAATTCACCCTTGTCCGTTCGTCTGTCTGCACTTTTCTCAATAACTTTGCCTTAGAATTTTTTGAAATTTTGTACAAACATTAAACATGATATGCGTAAAAAAGTAACAGAACGCATTTTCTGAGAAAACTCTGGTTGCTCCCCCCTAGAGGTGCCTTTCATGTTAAAATTACTAAAATTCACACTTTTGTGCTTATTAAAAATATTGATGTCTTCGATTTTTATAAAACTTTCTGAAAAGTTGTAACTAACCGATTTCTATATAATTTTGTTTGTCTATACTTCGCAATAATTTTTGGGTGTCTCCCAGGGGCTACTCCATTTTTTAGACTATTTTACCATATTTGTCCAAAATGTTCTGTGTATGTCTATTTAGCAGTTTTGCATGGTGCTGAACTCAAATTTAAATATGTTAAGGCCTTGGGGACTTTTGGGGCTAAATGGGGTGGGGGTGCATGATGCAGAGCTCAAATTTACATATGTTAAGGTCTAAAACTGCACCGTTTGTTCATTTTCACCAGGATTTGACGTCCCCTGAGGACTTTTGAGGCTCAATGGAGGTGGAGGGATGGGGGGGATGCAAATGCTGAACTTAGTCGTTTTTTTTTATGCCTTGTTCACTGTGCACTCACGGGGGACCATGCATGCTTCACTTGTTTTACAGTATATTAACCACTTTTAGGTCATTTAATACCGAAACATTAATTGTGATGCGTTAGATATTGGTTAGTTGTTTTTGGTCTTTCTTGTGGAATCTTTTGTTATATTTCGTTGTATATTTTAATCTCTTTCAGGAATTCAATAATTTTTTCTTGGTGAGATTTTTTTAAATATCTCCCTTAGACTATTCTCTTGTTAAAGCTTTATTTGGATCTGTTTAAATGTATGGCCACCAAGGACAACCTGGATTTAAGAAGGAATCTAATTATATGTATCATTCATACAGTAATACAGTATAATTTAATTTTCATTAGAAGCCTTTCATGCCAGACCTATATCAATCGTTACTATCCTAGTTTCCTCTGTCTTATCCTGTGCATAGTATGTGTGGTCAGAAATGACTTAAAGTATCCACAGTAGAATGGGCTTGCCTAAATCCATATTGTCGGTCAGAGAGACTAGCTTTTAAGATATGGTGGACTAGCACTTGATTTATCAAACACTCAAGGATTTTAACAAAGAGAGTGGGGATGATTGAGCAGATCATTTCTTTCACCAGAATTCTTGGATACTGGTACCACAGAGGTAAACTTCTAAAAGGGAAGCAAGGTTCAGCAAAGCATTTGTTGTAAAGTTTGCAGAGTACAGGGGCGAGCTCAATGGAGCATTTCTTTATTAGTATAGCAGGGATGCGATCAAGTCCACACAGCTCGGAGATGTCTGTCTTTTTATGATATCATGGACATGAGAAAGCATGATTTCCAGATCATCAAGTGTGACTTTGGTTTGTGAATGGAGTTGGAGGTGAATTCCTAGGCAAGAAGTTCAGCCTTCTTACAATTGACCTCATAGTTGTTAGACAGTTGCAGAATTATTGATTGCCCTTTGATATTATCAATTTGGCAAAAACTCGAGGTTCCTATCTTCTGCGACTCAATGAGTTTTCTAGTCATTTCAGTCTGCCTTGTCTTGGCTGCAGCTATTTCACTCTTACAATTTTTGCTTATTTGTACTTGATTTATGGCGGATGAATTGATGTAATACATGCATATTAGGTGCCTTCAATAAGTTTCCAGACTTTTTTCGTATGGGCACTTTTTATTGATAGTACACACATGAAACTCTAATCCACTTCGAACTAATGTCTTACGGCTGCAATGCACTTGTTGTACCATTCCAACAACTTCTGGGAAGATTTTCCTTGAACTTGGGGAATATCCAAAAAGTCACAGGGAGTAAGGTCTGGACTATAGCGAGGGTGAGGAACTGTCTTGATGCTTATTTTGGTCAAATAGTCTGTGACAAGGATGGGGTTGTGGACTGTTGCATTTGCTCAAATCTTTCACATCTTCAGTTCCTTGTGAATAATTGTGTGTACAGTTCCCACACTGACATCAAACTGGGCACTTATTGTCTCTATAGACACACGAGGGTCCTTATCCATGAAATTCTTTATTTGGCCAATCAACTCTGGTGTTCTGATTCCCTTACTCTTTCCTGACCTCTCATCATCCCTCACAGACTTCCTGACTTTTAAAAAAAAATTTTTTTATTGCATTTTCGCCCCAAACAAGGCACATTGCCACTTTGTTGTAGGGGGGGCTACTATCAGGGACATAAGCATCAAGGGTACTGTGTAGGAATTTGGGCAGCAAGATGTCGGTTCACGTTACATTTGAACTTCTGCTAGTACAGTTGGGGAAGCAGGGACCCAGAAGGGAATTCCAAAGTCTAGCTGTTCTGGGGAAGAAACTACTGGAGTAGAAGACTCTCTTGCATCTAGGGATCTCTACTGTAAAGGGGTGGGAGTTAGCTGCTTGTTGGGTTTGTCGAGGGTATTTACGTCGACGGGCACAAGTGCTTGCAGTTCGTCAGAGCATTCACCGTTAAAGTACTTGTAGAACAGGCAGAGGGATGCAACATTTCATCAATGTGACAGAGGCTGAAGTTTAGCTGACAGTTCAGGACCTATCAGATTGGCGACTCTCTTTTGAACCTTGTCTAGGAGCGGGAGACTAGTGGCAGATGCACCAGCCCAAATATGACAACAATACTCCATACATGGGCGAATGGTGGCCTTAAAGAGGTATAGGATACTTTCAGGTGTTAATAGCTTTCTAGCAGGGTAGAGAGAACCCACCTTCTTCACAGCGGTCCTGGCAATGTTCTCAATGTAATTGTTCCAATTCATGTTTCCTGTGAACGTTAGGCCAAGGAGTTTAACAGATGTACTTATGATAAAAAAAAAGTCACTGGCCATTACTATTGGCGGTAGGGAAGGTTTCTTGTAATTATTGAAGGAAACAAGTTTAGTCTTGGAAGCATTGAAGGTGACCATCCATTTTAGTCCCCATTCCACTATGGATCAGAGGTCTTCTTCTAGTGTTTTTGCCATTTGTTTAGATAGGTGTTCATTTGTTTTCCTGCCGTGTCTGTTATAGAGTGTGGTGTCGTTAGCATACATACCCATCCCACAGACAATTTTGTCAGGGAGGTCATTAATGAATATTAGGAATAATAAAGGTCCAAGGATAGACCCCTGAGGCACTCCCGCATTTATATCATATTGTTTAGATGTACGACCATCAAGGACAACCTGGATTTTTCTCTTATCTAAGAAGGATCTAATTATGTTATGTATTCTTCCAGTGATACCATAGGATCTTTTTTTTTTTACATAGGCGTCACCACTTATCAAGGCCGATCGGCCACTCAAGGATAAGGGTTAAAGAGTGTAGAGTAGGCAAAAGGACAATATAGTAATCAATAGTAATGGAAGTTCGGTAAATTTGTAAACTTAAGTGGAACGGCCCATCAGAAACTTGTTCACATTGGACTTGAAGACAACCATATTATAGACAGCTGGAAAGCAGGAAAACAGAAGACAATTCCACAGGCGTGCAGTTCTAAGAAAGAAGCTTTGATTATGGAATCTATGTTTAGGTTTAGGCACAGATAAAGAGTGGGGAAAATTATTGATAATGTTTTCAGCTAGTCTAGTGTTTCTTGTGAAAGTTTGGCGAGGGGGGACCATAGATTGAAGCTCAGTCGAACACTTTCCATGAAAATAACGATAAAGTAGAGACAAACTCGCAACATCTCTTCTGTGAGATAGAGGTTGCAGAGAAGAGAAAAGGACATCTCCCACCAGGCCACGAAGTCTATTTTGAACCCTATCAAGGCAGGACAAGTCTTTTCTAGCAGCTCCTGCCCATATGTGGCAACAGTATTCCATCTTTGGACGTATCTGGCTCTTATATAGATAGAGAATTGCATCAGCAGTGAGATATCTACTAGATCGATAGAAGGATCCGACCATTTTTCCAGCGGCCTTGGCAACAGATTTGATGTACGTATTCCATTTAAGATCAGGAGTAAAGGTCAAGCCCAGGAGCTTGTCAAAACATGACGCCTCCCCAAGACGAGAGCCATTCATTTTAATTGATGCCAGATGGGGATCAGAACGTTGATTATGTAAAGATAGAAGCTTGGTTTTAGATGCATTAAAGGTAACCAGCCACTCCTTTCTCCATTGTACAACGTGATCAAGATCAGAGGAGAGAGAATCGGAAAGAACTTGGTCGCTTACTGTCTTAGATGTGCTACCATAGATGGTAGTGTCGTCAGCAAAAATGTCTATGAATGATGTAAGGATGTGATTTGGAAGATCATTAATGTAGATCAGGAAAAGAGTTGGACCCTTGAGGGACTCCAGCATTTATACTGTGAGCTTCTGATTTCTGCCCATCAACTACTACTCTTATGAACCTATCAGAGAGAAATGATTTAATAATTGAGGAGACATTTCCAGCTATACCATAGCTGGAGATCTTGTGAAGTAAACCTTTAGGCCATACCCTATCAAAGGCCTTTGATATGTCAAGAGCAATTGCCCTAGAAAGGTTGCCTCTGTCGAGAGATTCGCTAATCCTATGAGATATAACTGTAAGCACATCTGCTGTAGATCTAGCAGAACGGAAACCATATTGTGTGTCACTAAGAAGGTTATTTTTGCTGAGATGGTTGATTACTTCTCTATTTAACACAGATTCCAGCAACTTACTCATGACGCACAGGAGACTTATTGGCCTGTACTGAGAGGGGGATGAACGATCACCTGAATTCTTAAATACAGGGCATACTGATGAGATTTTCCAGGGTGATGGGAAGCAATTCTCCTTAAGACAACGTTTAAATAGTTTTGTAAGTATGGGTGCTAGTTCTGGTTCAAGTTTTTTGAGTACTATAATTGGAATACCGTCAGGGCCGGTTGCTTTACTGGAATCAAGGTTTTTGATTAGCTTGGCATCATCACATACAGATATTTGTATATCACATAGCGTGTTTTCTGATACAGGAGGAAATATTGAGGGCTGGCGGCCTTGGTCGCAAAGGGTAGAATTGGCTATAAAGTTCTTGGCAAAGAGTTTGGCTTTGTCTGATACTGATGAGATTACCTCAGGTCTATTGATGATAGTTGGGATAGAGCACACGCTTCTGTTCAGGATTCTGTTTGCAATTTGCCAAAACTGGTGGGAACCAAGCCGCTGCTCAGCTATTTTGAATTTGACGGACTGAGCATACAACTCTCTTGCGTTCTTTATTACTTTCTTACAATGGTTGCTGGCAGTCCTGAAAGCGGCTTTAGTTTCCATACATCTATTACGTTGGAAGCAGTGGAAAAAGTGATTTCTGTGTGCAATAGCAGCAGCACATTCTGGAGAAAACCATAGCTGGCTGTTAGGTTTTTGCTGGAACTTTTTCGAGGGTATGAAATTGTCTATACCTACAATTAACCATTCTGTCAGGTCTGATACTATAGACGCCACATCCTTTTTAAACATGGAACGCAGAGGAAGATCCGATATAAATGTACGGAAACTATCCTAGTCTGCCATAGTGTATCGATATACTGTACGATGGAGAGGTACGTCTGAGGACTTATTACATTTCATTTTTATCTTAATTGATACAACTGAGTGGTCGGAAGATCCAAGAGGAGACAGAACGGAAACTGAACATAGTTCAGGTCAAGTTGTGAGAAAAAGGTCTGGGAGACTTGCATACTGGCTGTCATTGTCGGGCACACGGGTGGGTTCGTGAACAATCTGAGTGAGGTCATAAGCAATGGAGAAATCATGACAGAATCTCCCCTCATCATCGATTTTCTTGAGAAGACCCTCATGCCATACCCTGTCAAAAGTCTTAGATATATCTAGAGCTACTGCTCTACCCTCCTCCGCTTTGTCCAGTGACTGGTATATACGTTCTGAGATTACAGTTAGGATGTCTGCTGTGGAACGGGCTTGCCTAAATCCATATTGATGGTCAGTAAGAAGTTTAGCATCTGTAAGGTGATGGACTAGAGGTTGGTTAATTATGGTCTCAAATATTTTGGCGAAAAGTGGGAGGAGGCTAATGGGGCGATAATTTATTGGGTCAGTTCTTTTGCCAGAATTCTTGAAAACTGGCACTACAGAAGTAGTTTTCCAACAGGCAGGAAAGCAAGATTCATTAAGATATTTGTTGTAAAGTTTAGAGAGAACTGGAGCTACTTCGGCAGTGCACTTTTTTAATAGCACAGCCGGGATGAGATCAGGTCCACATGCTTTTGCAGTGTCAATCTTTCTTATGATAGCATGCACCTGAGCAGGGGTGATTTTCAGATCGTTTAGTGTGGCGTCTATCTGCAAAGGAAAGTCAGGGAGGGGGTGGTTAGCAGAGTCCAGTGTGGAGTTGGAGGCAAACCGTCTGCCAAGCATGTTAGCCTTCTCATTTACAGAGCAAACAACCTCATGATTGTTGGTTAGTGGGGGAATTGTTGATTGCCCATTATTTACTACACTGTTGTAAATTTTCCAGAAGTCTTGGGTTCCTAATTTCTGTGCTTCGATGCGTTTTGGGTGGTTTCAGTAAATTCTCTCTTAGCTGTCGCTATTTCTTTCTAACAGTTATTTCTGGCTTCTATGTACTTCTGTCTGTTTGAACTGGACTTGTGTCAGTTAAATTTGTGGTATGCATGCTGCCTTTGCGCTATGGCAGCTGTACAAGTTGAAGTGAACCATTGGGGAGAGTGAGGTTTGCTATAGAATTTGCGTGTGGGAACATGTGCTTCAATTGCCACTTTGAACCATTCAGGGGTCTCATTTGTGCAATGTTTAGCAGGAAGTGAAAAGATATTTTGCCATTGAGCACCCCTGATGAGGTCCCTGATGGCTTCCCAGTCAACTTTTTCATAATATCTCGTTGTTTTGAGCAGTGGCTCTTCAGTTTTGGCTCTAGAGTTTAGGGCGACTTCAACCATTACCACCGCATGATCTAGAAGTGATGCATTTTTTTCTCGCTAGTCTGGGATACAGGTTGGAAACGTAACCATTTGTGATAGTGAATGAGATATAGAGAAGTTACATGTTGTGGTACCAGCTGCGTCTGTGTAAGTAGAAAATCCAAGCCAGTTGCTGTGGTGGACATTGAAGTCACCAAATACATGCACTTGTGCGCTAGTATCGAGGGAAAGTTCTGTATCTATGCTGTCAGAGACTTTGCTTATTAGAGTACAGTCCTGAGTCGAGGGAGAGTGGTAGAGAAAATAAAAGTAGCTCATGTTATGTTGCATGTTTAGTCTAAAGCACATAAAGGCTTGATTGTCCGATTCTAGTTTAGTTTCTCTAGTCAAGGGGAGGGTGTTTTGAATGTAGACTCCAAACCCATGCATATGTCTGTCAGAGTCCTTACGGCAGAGTGGGAGGTATCCAGGCATGTTAAAGCAGTTAGAGGGGATGGAGGAGTGTAGGTTAGTCACTTAGTGCTAAGATATCCGGGGTGTATGTTAGAAGAAATGCTTCAACATCATTTAAATTAGTTAATGTACTGTCATTTTTATTTTTAAGAGTTTCAGTTTAGGTAAGGGGTGCTGAGCAAGTGGTTATTCAGAATACAAGACATGCAACACAGGCAGATCATCAGCTGTCACTCCATCTACTAGGGTTGTGGCCTCAGGATAGCCACCGGGGATGAGTGCAGAGTCCCTTACCATGCACGACATGGCACTACAAACATCCCGATATTATACAACTAAGTGCTACCAAAGAGTTAGGGCACCTGTACTACCAGTCGGAACAGCAGTCAGGAACTGACTATCCGGTACCCTCAACCCATCAGATGATGGTCAACCCAATCTGCTTGCACTGGCATTACGGTATTTAAGCACTCCCAAGTGCCCAGTTTAAGGGATGGGATGTGTCAGGAGTGGGGAAAAACGGCGTTCATTGCCCTAATCAGGAAACAAGATCGACCACCAAGTGTTTCTGTTGACTTCCAGTGGTTCAACCTCTACGCCTGGCTAATAGTAATAGACAAAGAAGGAGTATGGAAGCCGGGGGATAGACAGTGCATATCTACTCCTTAAACAGTTTAGGTTTGCAGACCAGTAATTTGTTTCAGTCACCAGCTCTAGGAAGGTTGTCATCCAAGATTGGAGAGGCCTTCCTCCCCTTAGGTTTAGCTTCAGAGTTTTCCTTCTCCTAAACGAATGACCTGGGAAAATCTGCGGGTCCATCAGTACCGAGAGGGTTTGCCCCGTGCCTGGGTCCTAATCCAGGTATTTCTGCGACCCTGCGAGGGTGGTTAGTGTTGTTACTGGGTTAGTTTATAAAGGTTATATATCTACTGAGAAATTATACTCCTCAAAGTGATTACGGGACATTACTATTTCATTGTTTGTTACTGGAGGAGGGGGTGAGTAAGAGTTCATACAGTGGAAGCAGCTATATTTGTAAACAGGTCTGTTGGAAAGAGTTAATATGGCTTAATGTTTTTTACCTTTAAATTTATAATTGAGAAAAATAAATAAATAAATAAGTAAGTAAGTAAAAAATAAAAGTAAAATAAAAATAAAATTTTCTTTCTTTTATTTTTATGTTGGCTTAGGAATAGGATAATGTGTTACAGAATGGCTTGATATTACGAATTAACTAAAAATTGTTGTACAAGCTCTGGATATTTTAGATGGCAGAAAGGTTAATATGTATACTCAATAGATACGAGTAACGTCATTTTTGATAAGTACAATACAGTACAGGTTGAAGTAAATTATACGCTATGGCATTTACATTATGTATAACACAGTAAATAGTTATATGGGGAGATTTCCAGTAGATGCAATTATATAGGGGCTGTGGGTATTAAGTAGGTTTCCATTTCTAATGAGGATATCTTCAGCTTTCGTTTATAAATCAGGAAGTTGTATTTTGCGTTACAGAGTATCGGTTCAGTTTTTGTATTTAACATTGCAAAGCTAAGAAAGAGACAGCTATTGCTATGCAATATAGATAGCTGTAAATCTAAGTACAGTATAGTTAGTAAGTATCTACCTGGGTAAAAACAAACTAGTGCATGCCTTAGGGGTAGAAATAAATGGATGTTTCATGATCATGACTTCCAATCGGTCAGCATGCGAAGGTTAAGGGCTGAAAGCTGAGGATTCTCATCCCAGTCGTGTGTAATGTATGCATGTTAGTGGCAGCTCGGGGAGTAGGGCAGATTGTTAGTTTTCAGGAGAGGGTTAAACTTACAGAATACAGTAGAATTAATTATTAGAATTTTGAGTGTCAAGTGAAGTTTAGTTAGAAGAAAAAAAATAAATAAATAAAATTTTTTTTTTTTTTTAAAGTTTAATTTAACATGCAAATCAGACATAGGCAATCGTCTTAGAGGTAAAGTATATATATTGGTATACATAGCAATCCAGCAGGGGTGTTTGTACCGTAATGAGAGAAAAACTATTAGTGTATGGTGTGTCGGCATTCATGGTAAAATACAGTCAGTTAGGTACGACTCAGTAAAAGTCCTAACGACGTAGCTATGGTCACTGCATTTAAGTTGCAAATATAATTGAAATCAAGGCAATGTTCAGTGATTTGATATAGCTAGCAGAGAAGCAACATTTCAATACAAGCGAGCTTATAGTAATAGATATTAAGTATACTACTTAAATAAAATCCTAGCTTCTTATACAGGAGAAAATAATTCCTGGTTTGTGGAATATTCTGGAATTTTGCCAGGCCTTTTATTTTTATTGCTAGTTTACTTGAATATAGCATGGGTGCGCAGTGTTTTGCCCACTTTTGAGTGGGTGTGTGTGTGTGTGTGACGAATTTCAACTTAGTTTGCAAGACAAAAATAAACACACAAATAAATATACATAACTAAAACAAATAGAAAGACAAAATTATAACGAGGCACCATGGTACATTTGTTAGGAGTTAAGATGAGTTTTAAGAAAGAAAAAAAAAATTAGTACTTAGCTTGTTCCGGTTTGCTTGGCCGAATGACAATATCTTCTTTGTATCTCTTATGCCACTCAAAAACTTATGTTCGATTCATGCAAGATGATCCAAAAACAGTCAGAAGTATTCTATACGTTTTTGTCGCATTTTATCCAAATTGAAAATAGAATTTTATTGCATATCGTTCTTCTAAATTACCTTCATCTCCAGATTACATTTTTGAAATTCACCAGTTGTGACAATCAGGCTTTAGTAGGATGTATTCCAATTCCTGCTGTAACTGTTCATTTGAACCTGAAATCATAAAAAATTGGTCAGTTATCTCATAAAAATGTACGGCAATAATATACTGAATTTTCAAGAGTCTATGATAATTTTAAATGCCTGTACAAAAAAGTCTGGAAACTTATTGAAAGCAAATCGTATGCTTACTATTGAACGATACTAGTTAATATTGGTTTAAAATTAACGATTAATTTCTATTTCAGTCATGTAAGTTATGGTTATTGTAAAGTTCAATGTAATTGTATATAAGTGGTGTTTTTTTTTTTTGCAGAGTTTGACAGTGTGAGACTCTAAGAAAGCAACTGTCATCAATGTTCATCAGAAGCAAAGATGTATTATTGAATTCTTTCATGCAGCAAGGAATTGAACAGATCAACATTGACTAACGCCGAATAACGTAAATAAAGCCGATGCAGTTGATGCCAGCACTGATAGGAGATGGATTCATCGATTTCAGAGTGCTGACAGAGAAGTGAGTGACAAAGAAGGTTCTGGACTTTTACGACCGAGGCAACAAACAAGGCTTGCAAAAGTGCACGGACAATAGTGGTGACTATATAGAAAAGTAAAATTCTGGAGCACAAAATGTTGCTCATTTTAAGGGTACCACTCCCGTCTCTGTAGCTCTTCAACGTTTTAGTTTTGTAGTTAAAAAATAGGAGGCCTTACTTTCACTTAGATGTAATTATAATCATTTAATTATTTATTATACACATGTGCGCATGCATATTTCTTCTCTTTTGCTTTTGTAACGAAGATCTAACTTACTTTGTACTAAAATCGTGATTTGCATCATTTTCTTGGGTAAAAATTTGCAAGAGTTGGGAGTGGGGGAAATAAGTTCAGGAAACTTCTACCATTACTAACTAGCAGAGCGATACCATGGTCCACCAAGGGACAAGCCAATCAGATACGTATGTAGTGTGATGATGTATGGAAGTGAAGCCTGGTCAGTGACAGTTGAGGACATGCATTGCATGGAGAGAAATGATTTGAGAATGATATGATCAATGTGTAATGTAAACCTTATAAATAAGCTTAAATCTGATGACCTCAGAGGAAGATTAAATCTGGACAGTATTGGGAGATATGTTCAGTATGGGAAACTTTGATGGCATGGTCATGTTGAAAGAATAGATGAAAGTTGTTGGGTTAGTAAATGTAGAACAGTTGAGGTAACAGGTTCAATTCATATGGGGAAAGGCAAGGAAAACATGGGAGGAAATGACAAAGATGGATCTGAGAGAAAGCGGGATAAATAAAGCCAAAGATAGGTTAGTTTGGACGTCAATTCCTTAAAGCCGTCCAGCACATGCCAGCATGTAAAACGGATGTTAAACAAAAGATGATATAAAAATATTACTTGGCAAATATTATTTTTTGTTTGATTTTGCCCAATGCGGTTAATGCCTATCTTTTTAAAGTTATGTGACATGTTAACGTTTAATAAAACTTTGCACATAGTCGTTTTCGTAAAAGTTTACTTTTGCACGTGCATGTTCTTGCTGGTGAGCAATCATGTAGCCAAATCAAATAAATAAATGTCCTTTTATACATATTTGCATATGGTGCTTCTTGTATGTGTAGATCTTGTTAAGTATAGTAGTCCAAAGCATACAAATTATCAATCATCATCTGAAAAATTTCAAATCATTTCATAAAAGTTAAAGCATGTGAACAAAGCAACTGATATTTCAAAAAACAATTTTTCAATTTAATCAGCAAACCTCATGTAGGCGGTAATGTGCCTCAAATTGAAAGTTTTAACTTATCTTAATCTTAACTCATCTTAATCACGTTAATTTTCCAACTTTGAGTGTTAGTCAACTTTTGAAGTTTGGGAATGGCACTTTTTCATACGAATAAAACCAAAATGTCACTAGAATTGGCATCTGTTGCGGGAATGCATTGTTAGTGGATGGAACAATCTCTTGGATTGGATCAAAATGGCCAATTTGATTCTTTTGTGGTTGTTGATCTTCTGTGTAACTTAAGACGAGTTTACTCATGCATGAAAACACAATGGAAACTTGCTGAGCTTTAAAGGCTTTATTTAAAGAGAGAGAGTTTACTCATTGAGGGGAGAGGCCAATATGACAATTTAACTAATTAATTATTCACTTAATTTTCTTAACTTCGGGGTGAATGACACAGGCAAAGTCTCAAGGCAAGATTCATTTGAATTATGTACTTTATTTTCATATCCCATTCACTTAACGTCCAACGAGATACAGCCAAGAATTCTCTATCCTCTCCTTGAATGTGACGACCTTTTGTTTGACACTTGCATTTCTGATGTGTTTTGTTTAGAGAGCTAAACTTTGAACTCTGCTTCAATCCTATCACCTGCAGCTTGGTCTATTTCTGTTTTCTGCCAGGATGTCCAGACATGCACTAATGTGACTATCGCCAAAATTTATACTAGTTAACTTAATCACTACTTACTGGCATAGGTTCCAAATATATAACAGTTAGGTATGTTTATACGTTTAAATATTTGTATGTACATGTACAGGATTCACTTTTAAGTTAATTGACTGATCATTTTGAATCTTAGAAAACAGTTGCTAGGCACAAGGAGATTTAAATGTGAGCTATATTTAGTTTAATTTAGGTTTAGGCAATATTTCTATTACTTTTGCACATGTGCAAATTCATTCATAGCTTGAAGTGGGTTAATTTTGAATCTTTCTTATCTATCTGTTGATAGCTGAAATGGTAGAGAATGCAGTTAGACCTCTTTTTAGTTTTGATTCTAGCTGATGGCACTCAAGTCATTTTTTTTTAAAACTTTTAAAATCAGTACTATATATTAGGTACAATATAATATTCAATAGAGAAATAGCTCTGTGATAATAAATACGAAATCTGCATGAATAAAAATATATTTAAACATATTTTGTGACCGGGCAAGGTTGGGCTACCTCTACTAGTTAATTAATAAATATTCCCCAAATTTTATTTTTTGGAGTATTTTAACGTTTAAGTATATAAGGGGACATAATCTTTCCATTTTGAAAAGTTCAAATATGTCAGATTTGTATTATTTGGATTTTTCGAACTACTTTTTTTTTTTTTTTACATGGAGGTCACTCGAGGATAAGGGTTAATGGGTATACATTTGTCATTGTGATTTTATTTTATTTTTTGGAGTATTTTAACGTTTAAGTATATAAGGGGACATAATCTTTCCATTTTGAAAAGTTCAAATATGTCAGATTTGTATTATTTGGATTTTTCGAACTACTTTTTTTTTTTTTTTTACATGGAGGTCACTCGAGGATAAGGGTTAATGGGTATACATTTGTCATTGTGATTTTAGCATAGTAAACATTAGTGGGAATCTTAAAACTTGGATTACTTAGGGGGATGGTTCGATAAGAACTTGTTCACATTGGACTTGAAGACAATCAGATTGTAGTCAGCTGGAAAGCAGGCAAACAGAATAGAGTTCCACAGGCGAGCAGTTCTAAGAAAGAAGCCCTGTTCATGGAATCTACGTTTAGGTGGAGGCACAGATAAAGAGTGTGGGAAATTGTTGATAGTGGTTCTGGCTAGACGAGTTTTTTCGTGAAAGTCTGGTGAGGGGGACCATAGATTGAAGTTCAGATTAGCACCTATCATGAAAGTAACGATAAAGCAGGGACAGGCTCGCTACGTCTCTTCTGTGGGGAAGAGCTTGCAGGGAAGAGAAAAGAGCATCCCCCACTAAGCTACGAAGTCTATTTTGAACTGTGTTAAGACAAGATAAGCTGCTTCTAGCAGCTCTTGCCCAGATGTAGCAACAGTACTCCATCGTTGGCCGAACCTGGCTTTTATATAGGTAGAGAATTGCGTCAGGAATGAGATATCTACTGGAGCGGTTGAAGGATCCCATCATTTTTCCAGCGACTTTGACAATGGATTTGATATACGTGTTCCATTTTAGATCGGGAGTCCAGAAGCTTGTCAAAACATGAAGCCTTCCCAAGACGAGAGTTATTCATTTCAATTGATGACAGCTGGGCAGCAGAGCGTTGATGATGTAAGGATAGAAGCTTGGTTTTAGATGCATTAAAAATAGCCAGCCACTTTTTCTCCATTGTACCATGTGTTCAAGATCAGAGGAGAGAGAGTCAGAGAGAACTTGGTCATTTACGGTCTTTGAAGTGCTACCATAGATGGTAGTGTCGTCAGCATAAATGTCTATGAATGATCTAAGGATGTGGTTTGGAAGATCATTTATGTAGATCAGGAAAAGAGTTGGATCCAGGATGGACCCCTGAGAGACTCCAGCATTAATACTACTGTTATATGGCGTGGTCCTTGGTTTTCATAGCAGCCATTTTAGATGATGATAGCATCTTTGGGTTATCCAATAACCAAATCAACATTTATTATTGTTGCGGACCAGGATACAATAATCCTAACTCGCTACAAAAAGAAAATAATGAAATGAATGGAAGGAAGGAAAAAAACTCAATTGTTGAATAAAATAAGCATGTCGTTTATTTTCTGTTGAAAATAAATGGTTTAGGTGGAACATGTGTTTAGTTCAGTCGTTGATGACTACGTGCGTGGAAAAAAGAGGAATAAGGTAGGGGAAAGAGAAATGGCAGTCCAGCATGTAGAAAAAGAAAGAGAGAGAGAGAGAGAGAGAGAGAGAGAGAGAGAGAGAGCTGACCTCAGCAAAGCCACACGTGCATGGTAGCAGTCGTCCACATGGAAGTGTCTTCAGGCCATAAGCTGTGGACGCAAACTTGTCTGGTTGACGAACCAAGGCAAAAGGGAAAAAAGAGGAAGTTGAACATTGTTGTTGACTTTTATACGGGGGTCAGTGTTCTGACTGCGCATGTCTGGATTTCCTTTAAAGTGAAGTGACGTTGCCCATGTGTGCATACGTGTGCGCGTATGTGTGCGTACATGTGTATATGTTAGCGTGCGTACATGTGTATATGTTAGCGTGAATGTGAGTGTATGTACGTGAACGTGAATATATGTACGTGTGTATGTGTGCGTGTGTATGCGGGTGTGTGTATGTGAGGAAAAAAACATGTTCGAACAATATGAATTGGGTGTAAAAGTTAGGTTATAACCAAGGAAAAAAAAAATTGAAGAGTGGAACATACATGAATAATAAAATGGGAATAAATAAAACAAAAAGAATAGAAGGCTCACCATAAAACATAAACAGGGTTTTTGTAAAAGAGAAATCTGAGAAAAACGAAATTTTGTAGCAATGCATTTTTATACAAAAGATAAGAATATAAAAGTCACTTTCAATAATGAAAATGTTCACAGTGTAAACGCGTTTGGTGATGAAATTTGAGTTAATAGTCACACATCAAAATGTTCATAATGCAAATAATATACATGTCGAAGTAATATATGTATGTGAGTATTTGGTAGTGCAGTATTGTGTGTGTTCGTTGGTGTTCTTTTTAGTGTGTGTATAGATGTGCACACGTTGTCCTTTTCTTTTGCGACTTGCCTCCTTCTGAGTATCGTCTCCTACCTCTCTAGCTTTTGGCTGTTTTATTTATAGGAGTTTCTAAGTTCACACTAGAGGAAGCTTGTATGTGAGTCATAGAGTCCTTTCCAGGGGGTGTTAAGCAGATATTCTGGAGTCCTGTTCAAGGTGGGTTAGCTTGAGAATTCTCTGACTATCTAGCTTTTGGTTGTTTTTTTTATAAGAGTTTCACACTGGCCTATCATTTTCACATAAACTTGTTACTTTGGGAGGATTGAAACGATTTTCATTAGTTGGAAAATATTTTGAGTTCACATCTTCCTGTGAAACCGACTTGATGAAGAAAGCCAATCACAACAAAGCAAGAAAGAAAAAGGATAGCAATTAAAGCTTGTTAGCATAGGAATCACTTGGCGAATTCTCACAATATCTACAAGGACTCATAACGTAATGGATAAAATACAAAGTAAAATTCAGTTCTAAGTTTCATTCTTCTGGAGGTTGATGGTTCAATCCGCAATGTGGGCAATACTTAGAATGCAATCGAAAATTACTTAAAATTTCTTCCTAGTCATGACTGACGGAACGGGAGCATACTACTCTGCGGATTAAATAAAATGTTCAGTTTGAAATTCTGTTCAGATTCCTGAGTTCAACGGAAAGATTCCAGAGTTCGACAAGATACATTTGAAGAAGGTCGGAGGTTACATCAACCGAAACGTTGTGAAAATAACACTCAAGACGAGTAGTCCAAAAAACTCAAATAATACAAATTATCAATCTGCATCTCCAAATACTCAGGAACATATCAGATTTGCATTTACTTTAATTTCAAATAATCTGTGTTGGGTTTTCATATTGTATAATTTGTGTATAAATTTATTCTAATGCGTTTGATATAAATTGTGTGTTTTTTATTTTTTTGTTTATCAGTTATCAAGTGTTAACTATTCTCCAGTTTTACTGATGTCAGTATTTTCTCAAATAAATCAGCTACTATAGTCTGTTGTTAATAGTTGAAAGATAAAAAAGAAGAATGATTTACTTTGTGACTCTAAAAAATTTGCAAGGAATTTGAAAGCATTTAAACTGTTGAAAAGAAAGTAATTTTTGACATTAAAATCCTTAGAAAATTCTCATGTATTAAGATATTGGGCGCTTTTTTTTAGTGTATATTCAATTAACGTAAAATGATCACCCACTTTCTGACCATCACTAATTTGACTAAGTTTTCTTACTTTGCATACACTCAACTGAGTATGTCGCTGGGAAATTCTGCTTTTTTTGTTGCTGTTGTTGTTGTTGTTGTTGTTGTTTTCTTTTGTTTTAGATTCTAGAGTGGGGATCACTGTATTATGTAAATTTAACATAAAATCCATCCACCCATAGCCTTGAGCCCCTAGAGGGGCATAGGCCATCTACAACTTTGTAGATGTTTTTGTAGCAAGGAGTTCTTTTTTCGGGATGAGAGTGCTGGCCCCACACCCAACCTTCCTAGAAGGTACATACTAGCCTTACCAAATGGTCACCCATCTGGTACTGGCCAGGCTCAACATTCCTTAACTTCGGTGATCTGGTGAGAACCGGTGTGTCAACATGATTGTGCTGTACTAAAATAAAATGGTCACCCATTTTCTAGCCATTAATTTCCACACAGCATAACGTTACATTAACATTATAATAACAATAACATTATTTGGAGCAACCAAATCGTTTTGTGAGTGGTGGTGATGGATGGTGTGAGTTGGTCCATAGTAAACATATTTGGGGAGAGGGGGGGGGGTAACTAATCTGAACCACTTTTTTCTTCCTATTTTTTATGTTTTTAGGATTTGTGCAGAATAGTATGGAAGTAATGTCATTTTGCTTTTTTACGTAGTTTAACATTTTTTTATTTGCTTTTTTAGGTTTTAGTATTCTTTTTTGCATCTTTCTTTTTAGCCAGTTAAGGCATTGCCCATAGAGGCTACACAAGACAAGTGAGGTTGTTAATGAAGTGCACATGTTCAGCAGTTTCTATTGCATGGGCGAACTAGTGTGTTTGAGGTCTATTCAGGCATTGTTTCTGACAGTGCTAAAATGTGGTAACAAGCATATGGCCAGAGCGCATACATTCATTGTTTATTACACTTATACGGATGACAGACTTTTTTCCTTGATATGATTTTCAAGTTAAATGAATTTTTTATGGTATTTGTGTTTATTACATTGCTAGGCATTTCGGGACAAGATCAAAGTGTAGTATCTGTTCTTCAGAGGCTGCACTTCTATTTCTTGTTCTCTTTCGGCGGAGGAGAAATCCTTCACGACTGAGACAATTTTTATTTTTGTACCTTTTCTCCACGTTAAAAAACGACCCTGGTGTCTAACTCTGTCCCGTGCATAGTAAATAGGTACATTGCTAGGCATATTAAAACCAGAAAAACACGATAGGATAACTCTTATAAGGAAGACATTTCTTTATTAGAAGTTAGGGTTACACAAAATCTTTTTTACAGAAAAACGTTTCAAAATTAGTTAAAACTCAAAAAAGTTATCCAGGTAGGTAGAAGAGTAACTTATCTTGCCTTTGGTAACATTTATTTGTTATATATTTGTTTTTGTTGTTGTTTTTTTTATTATTGTTTTTGTATTTTTCTTTCACCACTTTTTCATTTTGCTCCTTTTGTTTCGTAAATTATTAGGTGGGAGTACATTTTAAGAAAGGCTTTCTAAATCATAACATTACTATTTCAGCAAGGTACGTAATGAATGAAGGAAAGATTTTTTTTTTATTTGAAACAGAACAAAAGATAATTTCTTTTGACTGCTAACTGGACATGAAGTGGGTACTTCTTTTATGTTAAATTTATATAGGAAAGTAATCCCCCACTGTAAAAATTTAAATATTTATTATTTTTTTATATTCCTTCTTTGGTCATATGTTTTGAGGTTGTTGAAACATAATAGTCAAAAAAAGTAGATTTTGAATTTTTTAAGTGTGGGGGAGGCTGGATAAGATAGTCAAAATTTACCTTTTTTTGGTTAGGATTTTCGAGTTAAATTTATTTTTAGCAATAGTTGTGTTCATTATGTAACGAAGCCACAGGGATTATATAGCAGCAGCAGCTCATGTATGCAAATGACCAAGCCCTGACACGAGTTGATGTCACAGTGAAGGAAAAGAAGGGAAAGAAAAATAGACAGAGATTTGGAACCACCTGGGTGGCGAGAGCGACTTGGAAGCATATGTAAGCGTGAGAGGAACTTTTAAAACAAGATGCGATCTGTACTTTGAACAAAAAAAAAGAAATGGCCAGACAACGGTGTGTTGTGGAGCGAGCTTCAGACATAGCGGTAGAAAAAAAAAAAAACAGAAGTTTAAAAATAATCCCGCATGGCAGTGACTGAACTTGAGCAGGCGTGTCGACATGGGAAGAGAAAAAGCATGCATTCGATACAGCAGCTTTATTAATTACATGGCGAACAGAGAGACTTGCAAAACCAAGATGCCAGCATAGTTTGGAAAGTACCATGAATAAACGCCATTTATTTCAACTGAAAAAAGCTGAGTCAAATTTCTTTTTTCCTTTGTTTCTTTTGTGACTGTAGTCTACATACAACGCGCTGGGTTTGTTAACATGTAACGACACCAGTGAGAAAGATTAACGGCTACGTTACAATTAAATTGTTAGAAGTACAGAATATATGGGTTTTGACAATTTTTTCATTTTGCCCGTTTTGTTTTGTAAATTGTTAGGTGAAAGTACAAATTATTTGGCAAAGACTCCCCCCTCTCTATTTTAAGAATGATTTTCTAAATTGTTATTATTTCAGCAAGGTATATAATGAATGAATGAATGAAGGATTTTTTTTTATTTGAAATAGAACAAAAAATAATTTCTTTTGGCCGCTACCTGGCCATGAAGTGAGTGCTCCTTTTATGTTAAATTTATATAGGAAAATAATCCCCCACTGTAAAATCTTAAATATATATTATTTTTTAAAATTCCTTCTTTGATTTTTTTAAGGCAGTTGAAACGTAATAGACAAAAAAAGTAAGTTTTAGGAGAGGAGCAGAGTAAGATAGTCAAAATTTACTTTTTTGGTTAGGATTTTTAAGTTAAATTAATTTTTAATAGTTGTTGTGCTCATTGTTAAATGAAAGTACAGAATAGGTAATTATGCCCCCACCCTCCTCACGTTAAGAATAGGGTTTTTAAATAATAGCGTCATTATTTTGACATGGTCCATATTCTGTGTAAGTACCTTTTGTTTGTCCAATATAATGTGGATTCAATTGTTTCTATTTACTTGCCACTCCACAAGAACAAATTTTGATACAAGGTCGGTTCTTAACATCCACCTCCCTAAAGAGGAAAGAATTGACCTAGAACAGAATAGACTAAGTGCAACATTAGAACAGATCCTACTCTTTGTTCCTAGAAAAAAGGTGAAGTATCCGAAGGCTTTAGATGTGGGGGAGGGGTACATATTATTAGGTTGAGAAGAAAGTTCTTGCAGAACTTTTAACTTTGATTTCAAATGATGTATTTTCAAATAAGTTTTCTTCATTATAATATCTTTACTTTATACATCATTTTAAAGAGCGTTTTTCGCGCTATATAATCGTTTAAATCATAATCGTTTTAAAACAATTATGTTTCCTTTTCAGAGCGTTAAATACAAGATAGAAAAAAAAAAGCAAATTTGCACAGTTTTCTTATTTCGATTCGAGCTAGACCGAAAAGCTACTGAAACAGTTCGCGATATCAACAAAGTATTTGGCCGAGGAACAACTACAAAACGTATAGCACAATGATGGTTTAAAAAATTGTGTGGCGGCGACGAAAGTCTTGAAGATGATGTTCAGCCATCAAATGTTGACAACGATCAATTAAGAGCCTTAATCAAAGCTAATCCATGCCCAACTGTTCTCTAAATTCTAATGGATTGTTTGCTTTTTGCTTTCATTTATTCCACCAAATTTTCAGGGTGTTTGCACGTAATCGCTTTAAAAACGTAGAATATGATTTTTGATGGGTAGGAGGGTAGATGAAAGTTTTAATTTTATTTTGTTTTTCGTATTCAAAACTTCAAGTGTCATTGTTTAAAAACTATAAAAAGAAAAATAACTATTAAGAATTAAATCTTCGAATGAAAAAAAAAAAAATGAAGTCAAATATTTGAAATTCTGAAGGGCATAAAAAAGCCTCATTTAAACTGAGATCATTTTCTGGTCACATGGTTTTGAGTAAAGTTTTGTCTTTTTCAAAGACTTTGTAATTATAGAAATGTTTTTATTTATTATTTAAAATAAACTAAGAAAGAAGAAACGTTTTATTTTTCCATTTCTCAA
Source organism: Euprymna scolopes (assembly GCF_053919585.1). NCBI lineage: Eukaryota > Metazoa > Mollusca > Cephalopoda > Sepiida > Sepiolidae > Euprymna > Euprymna scolopes. The sequence goes on along the minus strand of NC_136500.1, from coordinate 75,949,071 downwards.
AACATTTTTTCTGTGAATAACAACTTTTTTTACTTTCTTCACGAGAGAGCGGAAGAGAAAGGGAAAAAGAGAATCAGGGAAAGGAAAGAGAGAGAAGGGGAGAAATAAAGTAGAAAGAGAGAAAGAAAAGACTAAAGGAAAAAGGACAAAAAGAGAGAAGAGAGAAAAAGAGAGAAAGAAAAGGGAATGGCGAGAGAAGGGAAGAAATAAATTAAAAACGAGAAAGGAAAGAAGAAAAAAGCAGTAGGGAGAGAAAAAGAAAGGAAGAGAAAGCGGGGGGGGGGGTAGAAAGCAAAAGGAGACAGAAATATAAAGGAAAAAATGAATTTAATTTAATACAAACAATAATTTAAACTATGATATCACAAATTATTATGGTTTGAGTAAAAAATCAAAATTACGTTAGGATAAAAAATAAAAAAAACTCACATTTTGAAACCAGAGAAAGTGACCTTTTTAAGCAATCACATTCTCAAATTGATATTTTATCCTGAGAAAAACTGCAATTATTTTGTCAATCTTAATATATTTTTGTAACATTCGAAAATATCATCATCATCATCATCATCATCATCATCATCATCATCATCTAATGATTGTATGTGAAAATTAACTTCATAAAAGAAGCAATTTTTACAAAAGACAACAAAAATGAAAAAGTGGTAAAAAAAAAACAAAAAAAAAAAAAACGATGTACGTGAGATCTTTTATTGACTCCACTATAACAGTGCACTCCTCTCCTCCACTTGTGGACAGCTCGGGTCAAGGATAGATAACTCAGCATTAAGTTAACAATTATATACTAAGACATGTACAGCTGAAGTGAACATATTAAATGATCTCGGGTAAACCTCTAAACATCTGTTGTGAACTAGACATCGTTTATGCCCTGTAAATGAGGACACCTTGCCCGCAATGTCACTTGGTGATACAGCATGTTCAGAAGTGATATACATCAGTTCAAGAATTAAGGGCCTGAAAAAACTAAAGATTATCAACAACGATTTCCCAGGGCAACTTAGGAGTCAAGTAGCTACAACAAAGGTAGACCTCAAACCAAGTGACAAAATGTTAGTCCCATGCAGATGCTCATACAGGTCGCCTTGCCCATCACTACAAAACAAGCTGCCATTTCCTGCTAGATCTGAATATCGAGAAGACCTAGAAAACTAAAGCTGTTCATAAACCAATCCCGGTCCCTCACCACTGGAAAGAAGCTGTCAAATCCCAGCTAGATGCTGATGTAGCATTGAACATCATTGAACCAGTGCCAGCTGGGACACCAATGGCATGGTGTTCTAAGATGATCACAGTTTCCAAAAAAGATGGCAGACCACGTAGAATGGTTGACCTGCAAAATTTGAATACAACAACAACACGGGAGACACACCACATACCCTTTCCAATCAACCTTGCCAACACAATACCTGCAGGACAAAAGAAAATCATTCTTGATGCCTGGAATGGATATCACAGTGTTCTTCTTGCAGCAAAAGTGTGGGATGCCATGACTTTCATCACAGAATGAGGCAGATATCAATATTTGCAAGCTCCCCAAGGTTTCCAAACATCCAATAATGGATACACAAAGAGATTTGATACCATTACAGGTTTCTCTCGTGTGGCCTGCTGCATGGACGGCTCTATTTTATGGGATGATGATATAGCACTATCTTTTTGGCACACTATTGGATACATAATATTTTGTGCTGAAAACGGAATCATATTTAACCCAGATAAATTCCATTTTGTAAAAGAAAATGTAGACTTTGCTGGTTTTGACATCAGCCTTACAAGATACAAATCATCTCAAAAATTAGTTGAGGGCATGAGTCTTCCCATCACTGACAAATATTACAAGAGTTAGATCTTTCTTTGGTCTGATCAACCAAATTTCATATGCATTTACCCAGGTACCTATCATGTCACCTTTTAGAGAACTGCTGAAACATAACAGCAGGTTCTACTGGGATGATCTTTGGAATAACTCTTTCAGCAGTCCAAAGATAAAATCATAGACAGCGTCCAGGACGGTGTTCGAACATTCAAAATAAATTGCCCAACATGCCTGACCACAGACTGGAGTCGAACAGGAATAGATTTACTCTACTCCAAAAATATTGTGGATGCCCATCTACAATGGGCCACCTTTGTGGGCCAGATCACTGGAAGGCTATATATGCTGGCTCCCGATTCACTAGACCTGCTGAAAGCCATTATGCACCGACTGAAGAGGAACCTTTAGTTATAAAGTTTGGTTTGGAAAACTGCAAAATGTTTTTTTTGGGCTGCCCTCACTTGATACTCGCTATCGATCACAAACCCCTTGTGCCGATATTCAACAATCGTAGCTTAGACGAAATTAAAAACCACAAGGTATTAGACATCAGAGAGTAAACCCTGATGTACCAGTTCAAGGCGATATCAATACCAGATAACACCAATGGTGGGACAAATGGCATGTCTTGTATACCTGCACCTACCACCAAAGTCGCACTTTTGTGGTGATGAAACGCGGAATATTCAGTGTAGCTTAATTGCCATATACATTTTATAACTTACTATATATATATATATATATATATATATATATATATATATATATGATTTTTTAAAACAGTAATCTACGTACATACATATTCCGGGGCCTCTTGAGCATGTACATGCATGTAGGGCCCCAAAACATGCATGTACGTAGATTACTGTTTTAAAAAATAATAAGTAAGTAAAATAAAATATTATTTGTTTACGCCCAAATAAAAAATGGTCGATTTTCTAAAAAAAAAAAAAAAACCTCCAGATCTCCAAGGTAGAGATGCAAACCATAGTATTGTTTAAAAAATCTACAATAATATATATATATATATATATATATATATATATATATATATATATATATATATATATTGGGCATTTAACAATATAGACAACAAAATAAAAAAGAGGTAAAAAAACAAATATATAACAAATAAATGTTACCAAAGGCAAGATAAGTTACTCTTCTACCTACATAGCTAAGTTTTGTTTTGTGTTTTAAATGTCATCAGGATATTTATTAGGCGAATTTCTATCAGTATTTTGTTTAATTTCGATTTTTGAGCGATTATCGAGACTCCTCAGATGACTGACATCAATATCAGCTATTTTGTTCTCTTTCTAACTGAAGCACTCGACACTATTTGTGTTTCGAAATAAAAGATGCTTTAAAATAAGTTGAACTACAAAAAACATTTACGCAGGTAGTAACTTATCTTGCCTTTGGTAACATTTATTTGTTATATATTTGTTTGTTCTTTTATATCATTTTTTCGTTTTGTTGTCTATCCTTTGAGAATTTTGTTTTTTAACCCCTCAGCCACCTGTACTTCTTTTCAGTCTTCAAAGAACAGCTGGGTCCCGGCTGGTCTCTTGGTACTTAGTAGTCACTATCGCAAATACCCTGGGTGTTTAAAGGTCCTGTCTGGCGAATCTCCACACTTCACAGATTGTAAATAGGTCAAGAGGGCAAATCGTCGGGCACTGGTCACCAAAGTCTAAATCACTACGGAGCAAAGGTCATTTCAAGCCCAAATAAGAAAGGACAACAAGCTGACAACTGGTCTTTTTTTTTTTTTTGGATAAAGTAACAATAATTATTTGTTGAAAGATTATGCAACTCTAATCATTCACAAGTCTCTGACTTGCACTCTTAATATTCGTGTCTGGACCGCTCTCTTTGCTAAAGTCTGTGCGATTTTCCAGTTTAGTGTTTTCAACCTTAAGTCAAGAGGCAACCGCTCAGCGACATGGACCCCAGTGGAGAGCAAAGCAGAGTCTGAATAATTTTCGAGTTTAGCGATTTCAACTCCAGGCAGAGAAGCAATCCTCTAGTGGTGCGGACTTCAGTGAGAACAGAGCCAAGTCACTAAAGTTCCATCAGATCTTGACTTATATTGAGAACCCGAGGAGTATAACTTTGCCTCTCTCCCAATAAAATACTCGAAATCACACTCTCGTCTCAAGTTACAAGTAACGATTCAAATCCTGATTCTGCAAGTTGTCAACAGATTTTTAAGTTCGCCCTTCTCTCCTTCTTCATGAAACTCAGCCTATCACTGTTATTCTGACAATGCAGAGCTCCCCCCTCACCCCTTGAGGTGGGTCTTCATAATTGTAAATGCGTTTTCTAGAGTTATGCTAAGCACACTTCTTTGTTTAACTTGTTATCAAACTTCAACCACGTGGAAGAATCCAGGTAATTCAAATATCAATTATCGTTGTGGATGTGTGTGATCCCCCTCTCAGCAATGACAAACAATTTACCACTTGACACACTTTAGGACTCAAACACCTCGTCAACGATAGGTCTGCTGTTTCTTGTTTTTTGCCTACCATTGATATTTGAACAACAGCATGTTATCGATTACCCCTTTAACCGGCGGTCAAGATCGCAAGGTTCATGTCTGGACGGGTTTCCTGGCAGGACTACCTTCAATAAAAAATGTTTAATGCGTTTAGATGAAAGCCATTACATTTTTTTATCATTTATATTTTGTCAGCCAATTTTATCTCCTCGATTTCTCGGGAAAAGTGAATTTAACAAGGCCATCTCTTCATTATAAAAATCAATATTTCTTTTTTATTGCCACAAATAACTCAAAGATCTTCTATCAAGCCTTTTTTTTTACCCCCCCCCCAAGTATTTAACATAGTTCGTGACCCGATATTTGTCTTCACAACATATCCACCATATTAATCCAGCAACAGTGTCATACATCAAGCAGGGTAAGGGTAGTAGTGGGAGTTTGGCCCTTTTCGTTCATTGGGCTCGCCTGTGACACATCGGCCATTATCACTATCTGTCATCCTTTTGACCCTTATTCAGTACTAGCGGAGGGTGCCCGGCATTGCCCGAGTGTTTGGAGGTGTGTGTTGAGCAAAAAAAAAAAAAAAGTGGTAGTAGGCAGGCAGGCTCGAACCCATAACGCGAAGGAGAAAAAAGAAACGTAAAAAAAAATAGTGACATCTTTGCTGTTGCGTTAATCGCACAACCGGAAGTGACGAACGTCAAAATTAAGGCTAGTCAATCAAAAAGAGTGGATGACTTTCGGAAATATTTACGAAAAAAGCAACCCCTCCTTGTAGAAAACTATCCCATTGAGGGTGAAGGAATTAATGTTTTTGGTAAATTTTTTGATATTTGTCATCCGAAAGTTTGAGGTGTAAAACAATACCAGCTTCGTCACATTCCAACGTGTCTGTCATACAAAAATACATACATACATGCATGCATACATACATTTAAACAAACAAGTGAGATTTATATTATAGATGGCAGAGAGTCTAGTAGTCAGTAGTGAAGTGTTTGAGAAAGGAATTTCTTTTACACCCTCTCACGCCCATTTTAAAATCAGTTCCAAAAGATTCTTCTTAGAGAAAGACACTTTTTTTTTGGACTCCATTGATAAAGTCTATCAGACTTATCAACATATTTTATTTAATCTTTCCTTTCAATTTAAAGAACAAGAGTTCTCAAAAAGGAGAACAAAGTGTATTAGAGCTAGAGAGCTTAATACATTTTGAGTTAATCTGAACAGCTTAATTAAAAGTTACAGATATTTCAACCTGATGAATGTTTGTGTTTTTTGAACACCATGAAATGCAGATGTTAAAAGTTTTGACCGAGCCGGCGAGAAGGAAAAAGGCAAGAGTTTTTGTCTGTCTTCAATATTAGAGAAGAAACTTTCCTTTTGAAGAGAATTGAAAGAAAAGAAATTCCCTCTTCATTGAAGACTATTGAAAATCTTTTATTAACAAGGACGTAAACGTCTGTAGAAAAGCAAACAAATATTATAGTTTTAAATTACCCTTGTCCACCTGCCCCTTTGGCGTTATCCCTTCCAAGGACCCCTGGTGGTAATAAAATGACATAGGTTATCCCTCTTGGCCGGAAGAAGCCCTTTTGCCATTACAACACTGTACGAAAATCACAACACATGTATTCTTTGTTAGTTAACAAAACCTATATCAACAGTTTACCAGTCTCTTCTCCCTTATATATTCGTTTCAGTTTATTACAATTTGATTAACTAACAAAACAAAAAATGGACAGACTACTGCGCCCTACAGCTTCAAACTTTGAGAAATTATACAAGCACTGGAAACTGACTTTTGAAAACTACTTAACGACTATCAACAATGGCAAAATTGAAAACAACCGCCAGAACTTCTTTGCCCTAATTAACAACATTTCAGTTGCTGCCTACAAGAAAATGAGCAATGCCACGGACTACAATAGATAGAGGCCCTCAACGTTGCTTATATTAAACCAACAAACGTTGTGTACAATAGACACCAATTACTGACAAACAAAACGCAACCAGCTCAAACTGCTGCCACATTCATGTGATAGTTGGAAGTACTCGCAAAGTAATGCAATTTTCAAGCTGTAACTGCTGAAGAAAACAAAAAGCAGTACATTCGAAAAGCCTTTATCAGTGGCATCTCTTCCTCCTCAATTCGACAACACTTGCTCGAGAAACCCTTCCTTACACTACAAGAAACATATGCAATGCCCAGATCACTTATACAAGCAGGAAAACATTTGGAGATTTACGAAAACAAGCACAACATTCAGCCTTCATAAAGGAGAATGCCCAACTTAAAAGAGTTTTGCTTCTTCTGTGTGAACTCGTGGCATCTGTGACTGCTATGTTTGGTGCGTAACGTTGAGTGTAGGAAATATTTAAAAAAATGGACATTGGGCTAAGGTATATAAATCTTCCTCTTCTACTACTGCTGTATTATACGGCCCTGACTCGCCCCCTCATAGTCTCACCTGACTAGGGACAGAAGCAAAAGACATTAAACGTTCACTAAATATAAAATAAATGGACATATTATGAATGCAATGGTAGATTCTGGTAGTGTGGGAACATTTATCAGCAAAAATATTTATCAGCAAAAATACAGCAAAAAAACTGAAACTGTTCATGATTCCTAAAAAAAAAATTGTAGCTCTGGCAGACCCTAACCAACATGCCAAAATTAATAGTGAAGCCATTGTAGATATTGCGCTAAAAAATAAGACCCATCCCGGCATGACAGTGGAAGTAATTAAGGATCTCCTTATCGACATAATTATCAGAAAAGACATCTTAAAAAAATACAAAAGAGTGACTCTAAAATTCTCCAGCCACTCTTTTAGACATCAACCCTTACTATGCTCATGTGCAACTACCTTTTGGCGCAGAAACTACAGACAATGTGCGAGAAGAATTCTTTGCCCGCACCCAAAGAAACCAACACCTCCCAAGAAGTTAACACATCCATCCATCCATAGCCTTGAGCCCCTAAGGGGCATAGGCCATGTACAACTTTGTAGATGCTTTTGTAGCAACTGAGTTCTTTTTACGGAGTGAGGGTGCTGGCCCCACGCGCAACCTTCCCAGAATGTACATACAGTGCCTAGCCTTCCCAAATGGTCACCCATCTGGAACTGGCCAGGCTCAACGTTGCTTAACTTTGGTGATCTGGTGAGAACCGGTGTGTCAACGTGATTGTGCCGTACAAGAAGTTAACACAAAGGACCTTAATCACCACGAATCAGTACGAAAATCTTCCAGAGTACAAAGACTCCCAAGTAAAATGAAAGATTTCATAACTTGATGTTGGACAGATAACCACCATACACCTCTTTCATAACAATTCTTGAAGGGGAAAATATTATAGTTTTAAATTACCCTTGCTCCCCTGTTCCTTTGGCTTTATCCCTCCCAAGGACCCCTAGCGGTAATAAAATGATATAGGTTATCCCCCTTGGCCGGAAGAAGCCCTTTCGCCATTACAACACTGTACGAAAATCACAACACATGTATTCTTTGTTAGTTAATAAAACTTATATTAACAGTTTACCCGTCTCTTCTCCCTTCTTATATAATCTTTTCAGTTTATTACAGGTTTGAAATAGAATTCCTTTTTCAAGGAATAGGGCAATTTATAAGAAACAGTTTTTTTTATATTACTTTTGGCCAAGAAAGTCCAATAACTTGTACCTTCAGAAGGTATTTTTAAAAGAAAGAGAAAGACTGAGAAGTGGACAGTTGAAAAAAAAAACTTAAGAAAGACGATTTTTATATTTTTTGCATGTGGCTTACTTTTCAGTAACCGAGCTCTTAAATTTTCCGGTTCTCCTCCCTTTCCTCCCTCTATTATCGCCCTTTTATATCTTAATATTTCCTTCCTAATGTACCTAAGTTAGGTGTTACATTTCCATATATTTGTAACCTACCTCCGTTCACCTCTTCTGATGAGAAGCATTAGGCTTCAAAATGCCTTGGTATAAAGACCATTTACAATACCTCCTCCCATTGCTGTTTTTTTCTTATTGAACTTACAAATAAATTCATATATACCAATAATATATTTTATCTTGTCTATTATTTTCTTTATATATATATATATATATATATATATATATATATATATATATATATATAAGCAACCTACGAACACATGTTTTCACGGTTCTACCACTCGTCAATGATGTTGCTAGTTCTAGGATTCGAACCTCAGACCACATGTGCTGTAGGCAAGTACGTTAACCGTTACACCATAAGGTCTTACATGAGTTTATATGTTATTTTGTATCGCTTATAAACTTATGTCGATTTTTTGTTAACTTTTTAAATGATATGATTATTAGTGTCTCCAAACCTGGAGATCTAGGAAAATATTTTTCCTCAGAAGATCGCTCATATTTTTTCAACAGAAACAAATAAACAAATATTATTTATTTATTTATTTATTTATTGATAAAACAGCAGTAATCTATGAACACGTGTTTCACGGTTCTACTACTCGTTAGCGTAGTTAACTGTTCTAAGATTTTAACCTCAGACCATATGTGCTATGGTCGAGTGTGTTAACCGTTATGCCACAAGATCCTAGATGACTATATATATATATATATATATATATATATATATATATATATATATATACCGTCGTTGACTGGGTTCAAAAACAGCCTACAGAAAATGGACTCTGATTTATGAAAGTATGATAGGTTATGAAAAGGAATGGTTGTAAAGAGATAGCTTCGAATTTGTGGGTATCAAAACCAAAGCAAAATATGATGAAAGTAAAAATAAAATAGATAAACCTCATAATTTATTATACCATACTTGTTCACACTGAAACACTTATCACAATATTCTGTGGATCTATATTAGAAAACCTAGTTAAACTTTGTGACATATTTCCATTCTATGGAGGTCATGTGCGAACGAACACCCCATAATTTTATTATACCATATTTCTTCAAACTGAAACATAATTATCAAAGTATACTTACGCAGATAGCTATGAAAAGTCTTTATTAAAGTTGTGCCTATTTCCATTCTATGGAAGCCAGGCGCGAACGCAGACTCCACAATTTTATTATACCATCCCTATTTAAGTTAAAACATACTTATCAAAGTATTCTTATGTACATCTATATCAAAAACACTTGTAAACGTTTTTTTTAATTTTAAAATTTTTTATTTCCATACTTTGTGGACCAGGCGCGAACCGCAGACCCCACAATTTTAATGAACCACCGTTCTGCCAGATCAAACATAATCATTCCTGTGTCTCAATACATCTTCTATCATTATATGTAATCAGTTTTTTAAAATACTAAACCATATAGGAGCCTGTTCGTGACCACACATACACACACACACACACACACACACACACGAATCTTATATATATATATATATATATATATATATATATATATATATATATATATATATATAATCTAGTGTTTTTTTTTATTTAAATAGAAAAGGGAGAATAGTTCCTGTTTTTTCTTCAATTTGTTGTTATTGTATTGGACGATAAATTTACTTTGTCACTCGAGTTGATAAAATTTTTTAAAGAAGAATCGTCTCTTAAATAGAGACCCTCGCTCTTTTTTTTATATATTTTTTGTATGTTTTATGTTTTCTTTATTTCTGTGTTCATTGTTACTCTGGTTTAATTTGTTAATCTTTGCTTTGGAAAACAAAAACAAGGGCTTTTTATGCTTTAATAAAAGTTGGACTTAATTTACTTTCGGCCATATTATAGTTAGCTGAGAAGCAGACAAACGGTATTGCATTCCACAGACGGAGAGCTCTAGAAAAGATAATCTGCTCATGGAATTTTCATTTAGTTTTGGGCACAGATAGTGAGGAAAATTGTTGACAGTTGTTTGAGTTAAGTGAGTATTTGTTGTGAATGTTTTGAGACCATAGGTTTGAGCTCAATCAAACATCTATAATATAAATCTCACCTGTCTGTTTAAATGTATGTACGTATATATGCATGTATGTATGCATGTATGTATGTATGTATGTATTATGTATGTATGTAAAGGATGAATGAACCCTTTTTGGGGTCAATGGCCAACTAGTACCGTATGTGTTTGTGTGTATGTATGTGTGTGTTGGGGTGAAGAGGGCTCCCGTAAGCCGTGGTGAAGGCAACCTTTCTAGGAGAAGCAAATCTCTGATTTAAAAAACCATAAAGCGGGAGACCAGTACCCGCATTAAGGTGGTCTGCAGTTTAACTTGTTGCTGGCTATCTTACTCTTGCTTGTTGCTGGATCTCAACATTTTGAACCGAGAGAGAGACTTAGCTGTCGTACAAAGCTAAGACTCTGTGACATCATCTGTGTATAGATACTCCCTCAGGCATTTGTCTATAAAAATGGTCCTGTGGCAATGGAAGTCATTTTGGGGCTCATGGACTTTAAGCGTCTGAGGGAGTAGCACTCATCTGACAAGACGTTGCAATCAATCACCAATCATGTATGTATGTATATATGTATGCCTAAAACTTTTGACAGAGGCGACGGATTTTCACGAGATCAGTATTGTTTTGAAGCTTGACCTTTCGGACGACAAATATCGAAAAATTTGCTAAAAGCATTAATTCCTTCACCCTTAACTGGGCACTTTTCTACAAGGAGGCGTTACTTTTTTCGCTGATATTTTCGAAAGTCATCCCCTATTTTCGATTCACTAGCCTTAATTTAAACCTTCACTACTTCCAATTTGGCGATGGACGCAACAGCAAAGACACCACACTTTTTTTTTTCACATTCTTTTCCTCCTTTGCGGTACGGGTTCAAGCCTGCCTGCCTACTACCACTTTTTTTTTTTTTTTTTGCTCAACACACACCTTCAAACACCCGGGCAATGCCGGACACCCAAGCTAGTCTACTATAAAAGTATTGATAGAGTAGAAACAGACTCGTCACGTCTCTTCTGTGAGAAAGAGGGAGTAGGTGTCCAAGCGAAGAAAGAGAGACAGAAAGTTCTTTGGATTCAAAAAAATCTGTCAGTAGTTACCTTTGGGCTAAGATAGGCAATGCTTGAGAATCTGGAAGACAGGAAAATAAAAGAGAGAAGGGACGTCTTTCTTTGTTGCTTCCAGGGTTTATTCTGCTGATCGACCATGATCCCTAAAGTACTAATCTGTTATAAGATAATTTCCCATTTCTACCTTCTACTTCCCAAAGGAAACTAAAGAATGAAAATTGGTTAAAATATACAAGAAAAGTGTGCACATAACCCAGCGTTGTCCGGTAGTACATTTACTTGTAATTTGTTAATAATATTAAAATATCAGTAAAAAATAATATTTTATTTAATTTCTATTCTGTAGTTAGAAATCCCATTATTTTTTGTTATTTTAATAATTATTTTCTCTTTTTTTGTTTTTAAATAAAAAACAATCTTAAGCATAATTTAATTTTTGTTACTATATAAACCAACATGATGCACTTCTGGTGAATGTCAACCTCAGAAACTACCAAAGATACACTTACAAATCTCTCATATTCTGATTAGTAGGACCCCAAAGCAAGTTATGGTAAAAGTGTTTGCTATAATATTCATTGTCTTTTCTCATTGTCTATTCGGCTTAAACTCAGAAACTGCCAAAGCTACACTTACAAACCTTACCTGACACAGCATTCTGTAAAACATCGAGCTGGTTATGGAGGCAAAAAGTATTTTTATAATCATTCTCTTGGGATCTCCAATGGCCTAAATTAGTGCATCTGTGAGCGGGGTGGGGTGGGGATACATTTCCTTTTAGTCAGTCTAATAGTTATTTTAGAAATAACACTTATGCTGTGTGTGTCTTTGAAGCATGTGGTCATACAACAGTTTCCCAACTTTTTCCAACAGTCCTTTCTAATATGATTGAACGCTGCAAGATCTTTCTTCATGCTACACCAATGAAGTAGCAGAAAGCACACAAAGCAGCATTTCATCCTGCTATAGCCTTGCAGGCCAGTAATAATCAAGACAAACACAATGGTATAATTAACAAAAAGTGTATTAACAAAAGTATCTTACAGAAGTATACATCATGATTCTGGCGCCATAACTGTCATAACTCACTGCTACTATGTTTAGATTTAACTGTATTTATTGTCTCTGGGTAAGTCCATTTATTCTTGAAACGGGTAGATCAGCTTAACCTATAGCACATCCTATGGTTTTCTTCTCTACATTAGGAGATGGTGGAGTCTGTCTTGTAGCTCCATCTTGCCGTAGCAACTTTGGATTGCCCCATTCTCATTCTGAGACAGTTAAGTGTCTTCCACTACTAAGTGATATACAACATAGACTGACAACCTGGGTGTGCTAAGTTCAAATCAAGTTTATTCCACAGAAGCATTTTTACTTAAGAATTTTGACAACATTCATGTAGTCTCTCCTGTAAGGTGCATGCTGTCATAAAAAACCTTGACACTTCAAAAGCATGTGGATCTGATCTCATCCCGGCTGTGCTATTAAAAAAATGCTCCGCCGAAGTAACTCCAGTTCTCTCCAAAACTCTACAAAAAATGCCTTAATGAATCTTGCTTTCCTGCCTGCTGGAAAACTGCTTCTGTGATACCAGTTTTCAAGAATTCTGGCAAAAAAACTGACCCATTAGGTTATTGCCTCATTAGCCTCTTCTCACTTTTTGCTAAAATATTTGAGTCCATAATTAACCAAGCTCTAGTCCATCACCTTACAGATGCTAAACTTCTGACTGACCAACAATATGGATTTAGCCAAGTCCGTTCCACAGCAGATATCCTAACTGTAATCTCTGAACGTATATACCACTCATTGGACAAAGCAGGAGAGGGTAGAGCGGTAGCTCTAGATATATCTAAGGCTTTTGACAGGGTATGGCATAAAGGTCTTCTCAGGAAAATCAGACAGATCATACAGTATCACTGGACGATTACTTAACATAATTAAATCCTTGTTAGATAAGAGAAAAATCCAAGCTGTCCTCGATGGTCGTACATCTAAACAATATGATATAAATGCGGGAGTACCTCAGGGGTCTATCCTTGGACCTTTATTATTCCTAATATTCATAAATGACCTCCCCGACAAGATGGGTATATATGCTGATGACACCACGCTCTATAACAGGCATGACAGGAAAACAAATGAACACATATCTAAGGAAATGGCAGAAACACAAGAGGATGACCTCCTATCTGTAGTAGAATGGGGACAAAAATGGATGGTCACATTCAATGCTGCCAAGACTAAACTTGTTTCCTTCAATAATTACAAGAAACCTTCTCTATCACCAATAGTAATGGCCAAAGATTCTTTATCTGAAAGTACATCTTTTAAACTCCTTGGCCTACCGTTCACAAGAAACATGAGTTGGAACAATTACATTGAGAGCATTGCCAGGACCGCTGTGAAGAAGGTAGGTTCTCTCTACCATGCTAGAAAGCTACTAACGCCCGAAAGTATCCTGTACCTCTATAAGGCCACCATTCGCCTATGTGACTCTAGAAAGGCATATGCTAGCTAACAGTTGATAAAAACAGCGGGCGGAATCTCTAGTGCAAAAACGTTAAGTATTTTTTTTTTTATTATTTATTTATTTATTTTTTTTTTTTTTTTTTCTCTAAACTAATCCTAAATGTTTTGTTACATTGTTTTAAATTTGCTTTTCGTGTTTTATGTATTTTGTCTGTATTTCTCCTGTATTTTTGTCTGTATTCCGTATTATCCGTCCCCCCCTCCTGCTACAAGGCTGAACGTTTACAACAAACAAAATGCCGGCAACTAACGATAAAATAAAATGCCGGAAATTATTCTCTAGAGTAGATAAACTTAGGACTTTATTTAAGTAGTATACTTAATATATACTATTACTTCAAGCTTGCCTGTATTGAAAATACTTTCTTCTTGCTTGCGAATCCTATCTTATATAGTTAGCCTTATGTTTAAGTACATTCGAAATACAATACAGTGCAAAGAAACAGTCACTCATGAAAACGGACCTCCTAAATTAAAACCTTGAATAATTATTTAAACTCTAATGTAAATTAATATAAGTAGTCTTTACAAATTGATAATAGTTAATTATTGGATTTTAATTAATTATAAGATGAAACTTTAATGATTCAAACTAGATAGATAACGACAAACTTCCACCCATTAATATGGGAGGGGAGATTATCACCAAAAGTGTCATGAATTATTAAGTTCGCACCGGACTTACTACTTAGATATAAATAAGTCACTTGTACCCATTCCCCTTCCTCCTCCCCCCCTTTTTTTTTTTTTTTTTTTTTAATGGAGAGCAGATAATACAGTGGATGTGTTATCGGCAGCTCCAGCAACTCTCGCTTCTCCTATTTTGTCATTCAGTCCTCATTCAATGAGTGATGTTTCTGACAAAGGGTGAAGAAAAAGCTGCTTAAAGGTCGGTACTACTTGGTGACCAGTAGTCTGAGATGTCGGATATTTTTCTGTCTCTGTCTGTCCTTGTTGCCATGTCACTAGTAAGGGTGCTGGAGGTAAACGTTTTGTCTGGGCTGACGTTATCCGCCTGATAGTCAGGGACCCGAACCTTGGATTAACCACTAAGGAGGCTGTCCTATCAGCAGGCGCAAAGTACTGGGACTGCTGTATTGCCATTTGGTGAGTGGATCTGGACCATGCAGTAGTCTCTGGTGGGGCCTCTCGATGCCATACTAGTGGGTAATTGTTACGGCTTTACCTTTTCGTGTGCTACAAATAAAAAAAAAAATTTTCCTGTCTTTTTCTCTCTTACTTTCCCTCTCTGTACTGCTCTAACCAAGTATGCCGACCTATTCCACAAATCCCAAAACCTCAACATGAAATATCTCCAGAATAAAAACTCGATTAAACCTAGAATCCCATCTTCCAGTGTAGACCCCTACTACCAGGTCTCCTTCTCCAATATCAGGGGTCTACGTTCCAACCTTCCAGAGGTTGAAACCCAATTACAGGAGACGAAACCGGACATATTATTTCTATGTGAAACTGGAATAGGGCCGACCACTTCCCTAGATGAGTTCATAATTAATGGATACTCCAATTTAACAGCTAAATCTGACTCCCAAGATCGCCATTGGCATGGAATATGTGCCTACATTAAGGATGGCTTCCCGTGTGGCAGGGATATCTCTAGAGAAGATCCTAATTTACCCTATATGTGCTTCAGGGTTGCACTTGCTAACACCACTGCATTTATATTTGCCCTCTATAGGCCCCACAACAGCGGAGTTACTATCTTTAAGAGCATATCTGAGAAAATAGACCACATACTGTCTTCACATCCCTCGGCTAACATCCACATCTGTGGTGACTTCAACGTCCATAACGTGGAATGGCTGACCCATTCAAATAAGACAGATGATGAGGGGAGGTTTTGTCATGATTTTGCCATTGCTTATGACCTCACTCAGATTGTTCGCGAACCCACCCGTGTGCCCGATACACCCAATCAATATGCAAGCCTCTTAGACCTTTTTCTCTCAACTTCCCCTGAGCTATGTTCATGTACCGTTCATTCTCCTCTCGGATCCTCCGACCACTCCGTCGTATCAGTTAAGATAAAAACGAAATGTAAGAAGCCATCAGACGTACCCCTCCACCGTACTGTATACAGATACTCTATGGCTGACTGGGATAGCTTCCGTACATTCATATCTGATTTACCTCTGCACTCCATGTTTAAAAAGGAAGTGTCCTCTATAGTATCAGATCTGACCGAATGGTTAATTGTAGGCATAGACCAATTCATACCATCTAAAAAATTCCAACAAAAACCTAACAGCCAGCCATGGTTCTCTCCAGAATGTGCTGCTGCTATCGCGCACAGAAATCACTTTTTCCATAGCTACCAACGTAATAGATGCACTGAGACTAAAGCTGCTTTCAGGACTGCCAGCAACCACTGTAAAAGAGTAATAAAAAGTGCAAGAGAAATGCCGAAATCCCTACATAGTACCCCAGTAGCTTATGTCCCTGATAGTAGACCCCTACATCAAAGTGGCAATGTGCCTTGTTTGGGGTGAAAATGTAAAAAAAAAAAAAAAATTACCCTAAAAAGATATCAGGGAAACCGATGCCAACAACAAAATCATCTGATTCATACAAAATAAATGAAATGATGACTGGACCCAGAGTGCTTCTGAGCCAGAAGATCGGGGGCGGGGTCTTCAGAAGATAGGAAGCATTCCCATGTCAGTCAGAAAAGGGTCATTCCCTAGTCAACAGCTGTGGTTTGGTCTCTTCCTGACATGTTGCTAGGAGCTCAACATGTCTTCTCCTTGATGTTAGTTACTGGGTTATCGGTCCACGTCCATGAATAAGATGGCATTATAATCTGGTAGCCTTTATGATATAAAGTTAGCTGGCAAATTCTCGTCTCAGATCTGTGAAGGCAATGTCAGTTAGGAGATGTAGGTTGTTAAGGTTGGTAGCCATTGGAACTGCATCAAACTAAAAGTCGGCTGCTGCGGACTTCTTTCTGGTTTCTTTTCTTCTATTATGTATTCCAGAAAAAGAGAAAAATAGGGAATGGAAGAGAAAGAGAGAGAGAGAGAGAGAAAGAAACAGGGGGGGGAAGAAAGAAAGAAAGACAGGTAAAGAAATAGGGGAGCAAGGAAAGAGAAAGACAGGCAGAAAGAATGAGAGAGAGAGAGAGAGAGAGAGAGAAGGAAATAGAAAAATAGAAAGAGAGAGAGACAGAGAGAAAAAGGGAGAGAGAGAGAGAGAGAGAGAGAGAGAGATGGGGTCAAATTTAACATGACTGAGGATGTGTTTAGACCGAGAGGGAGGAGAAGAGAGAGGAGAGAGAGAAAGAGAGAGAGGGAAAGAGAGAGAGAGAGAGAGAGAGGAAGAAATTTTAAAAGAAATATCTTACACTTGTAAAAACTTTTATTTTATTATTCGTAGCCCTGGGCAACATCGGTTATCCTCAGTCCAAATACTGGCACATTTTGGATTATGTCCTAACCTGAGCCTAAGTCAAAGGAGATGTCCACATCACACAATCCGTGCCAGGAGCAAATAATTGTTGAACGGGTCACAAGCAACTAATCTCCAGATTATCCATGAGAACCCTTCAACTACCTAGAAGGACACTCAACGGTATACCACACCAACACTTTGACTGTAGCAATCTCTGTGACTCACAGCAGGCACAGAATTTTAAACAAGCCAGCAAACATCACCTTGCAGACCCTGTGGATCAGGCCTTTGTGGAGCACCACTGGACAGCCTTTAGAGACGCCATGACCCATGTTGCAAACGAAACCATAGGTTAAGCATCAGACACATCTGACTATGGAGAACCAGCTGACAACTACAAATAAACATGCTCATAAACAAGTCACTGCTGGTCGTCAAAGAGGCATCCAAGAAGCTCAGAACACTTGGTGGCAAAGAAAAACAGTAGAAATATGAAGTTATACTGCCCAGTGAGACCTGCAAAGCTTCTATGTGGCAACTAAAGAAATTTTTGGCATACTAGTTAGTGAGCCGATTAAAGGACATGGATGGGACTAAAACCATCACTGACATTGAGAGTATTCTGGCAAGCTGAAGGTTTCACTTTGAGAACCTCCTCAATGACCAGATCAACATACCAGACAAATGAGCCTGCAGCATCCTGTCCATCACTGGATGGTACCACCATCCTCCATTCAGGACTTCAACAAAGCCCTAAAACACATGAAACACGGCAAAACCCCAAGACCTGACAACATCCCACTGGCGCTTCTCATCCTCAGTTGCTCCAGGAAGAGGAACCATCTCATGCTCCTCATATTGAAGATTTGTGAAACAAAGACTCTCCCCAGTGACTTCCGTGATGCAATGGTCATGACAATATTCAAAAAAAGGATACTGTGAAAACTACAACTGGAAAATATCACTGCTGAGCATCACCAGCAAAATCTTTGCCTGTATAGAACCTAAGAGAAGCCTTTGACAAATTACCCTGATCTGCTATGTGGGCAATCCTTACAAGGTTTGGCTGTTCACCCGACTTTGTAACCCTCATGCATGCTTTACATGACAGAATGGTTGGGATACTATACTCTCTATCAAACCCATTCCCCATCACTGGTGGTCTGAAGCAGGGGTGTGTTCTGGCACCAATGTGTGTCTCTCTCTATGCAGTAGCAACAGCAGCAATGCTAAATGATATACCACACCTTCAATGGACCTCTGTTATCGTTTGCATGAAGGAGTTTTCAACCTCACTCGATTTGTGTCAGAACCAAGACCACCATGTGTTTGGTACGAAAACTGCAGTATGCTGATGACAATGCCGCCCCAGGTCAGATTACAGAGGACCTTACACTAGTGGATGCATACAACACAGCCTATGAACGATTTGAGATGCAGATTAACAAACACCAAGTTATTAGTTCAATTACTTCCTGGACTGCCGCGCCCAAACACTAACACCACTATTGATGGTCAACTGCTGGAGCAAGTAGATCAGTTCTCATATGGGGAGCATTCTAACATCAACACCCACATGCAGAAAGACGTGGAGAATAGAACCAGGGCAACCCACTCCACCTTTGACTGACTCAACTGCCGCATATTTAACAACCACGCACTGACAATGGCTACCAAAATCATGGTCTTCTGGGTAGTAGTCCTCTCCACCCTTTTATAAGCTTGTGAAACATAGACATTATAAAGAAGTGAAGTAAAAATGCTAGAATTCTTCCAGTTACTGTAACTAAGGTAAATTTTCAACATCTCTTGTGAAAGCTACATCATCAACACAGAAGTGCTGGACAGAGCCTCGTTGAGCAGTGTCGAGGCCGCCATTATTCACTACCACCCTCTGCTGGCCAGGATACATCCACAAGATAGATCCTACCAGGCTCCCCAAGAAAATCCTATATGGTGAGCTGGCCATCAGTACCAGATCATGAGGAGCACCTAAAATGTGCTACAAAGACCAACTAAAGCAAACCCTACCACTTACCAACATCAGTCTATTGTCATGGGAAGAAACTGTCAGAGACCGAATAGCATAAAGGAGATTAATATGCAATGGTAGAGCGGATTTTGAGGAAAAGAGAAGTGAGGATGAAGAAGCAAAGTGACAAAGGAAAAGAGAAGTGAGGATGAAGAAGCAAAGTGACAAAGGAAAAGAGAAGTGAGGATGAAGAAGCAAAGTGACAAAGGAAAAGAGAACGCTGCAAACGACCCCGTCCTCTTCCTACCCTCCGCCATGAACATTGTCCATGGCTATTCCACCACCGACTGGGCTTCACAAAGTCATGTCAAACATAAACATCAACCACGAAGATAAGATTCATAAAAGAACCTGATACTTGGACACAAGTGGGAGCTGTCAACGCTACCGACGAAGATTAATATCCTAAGCTAAATCACTTTCCTTCAAAAATGAGATTCTACTTTTTTAGATAATTACGCGTGATCTGGCGAGAAATAAACAACAGCAAAAAAAAAAGAACATTTAATTTAAACTTTAGAGCAAAGGATCAGTTTTGCATATAAAGTTAATGTTAATTTGTCATTCATTTCTGGGCTATTCTTGAAAAATGGATAGTGTTTTAGGCAGATAACCATTTTTTTTGTAAGGAATATAAATTTGATATGAAATGATCCTGAATTTCTGGGCCATTGTCGAAGCAAATAACTTTTAGGGTGGTTAAGTAGATTTGGGGGGGGGGGAGTAGGGAGAGATCTGGCCAGGATAAGAATGATAAAAGTATTTTTTAAAATAAACTTTTCAGTATGAAGAACAAACCACTTCTTCTCCCCAAAACGCACAGAATTTATCTCCCTTAGTATAAAAAAAAAAAAAAAAAATTAGTTAACCGCCATAAAACGCTATCCGGTTCGACAATAGCCCAGAAATAGAGAGGATCATTTTACATTTTAAATTTATATGCGAAACTGATCCCTTTATCTAAATTCTAAAGTTACGGGGTTTTCTTTTTCGTTTACTTTTTCAGGATTCACACATGGATCGGCTAAACAAAATACGATGTCATGTTTTGTAGGTGTGATCGAGTTGAGGGTGCTAACCCATTTATAAATTACCCCCCCCCCCGAAAAAAAAACATGAAACGAAAAAAGCAACAATATTATAAAGTTATTTGTTTTGTGTGTGTGTGTGTGTGTGTGTGTGTGTGTGTGTGAGGACGCAACGGACTATAAACATGTGACTCAAACCCACCCTGGTTTAAACAGGGCAGAAATGTTCCCCTACACCTTCAATGTCAAATTTAACCTCATTATATTCTCTAACCCTCGACGACACAGCGACCATACTGCATGGCAAAAAAAGAAAAAGAAAAAAAGAGTTACAAAATCATAATGTCGACAATGTATAAAGGGAATCAAGAAACTCGTGTCTTTATGGGTTCGTACTCGCAGGAGTGTACGAATAGTGCGTATATACGCAAACAGTTGCTGTAAATATATCTGCAACTATGTTTCAGACATACGTATGCCGAGTGCGCATAGCTGAGAGAATCCAAAGGTTATCTCCCTTATTTGAATACTGAAACGTTCTACATAATAACCAGTTCCTTCTAAACTGTATGTTAACTTTAACTGACTTTAGTCATTCTTCCCTATTATTGTAGATTAACATCCTTAACAAAATCACCACGCCCCCACCCCATAAAAAACGAGATCCTACTTGTGAACATCCTGAAAAAATTTGGCGGAAATAAAAAAGAGAAAAGTAAAAAAAACAAAAGTTATTTTAGAATTTAGAATGGGAGATCAGTTTCGCCTATAAATTTATAACATAAAACTATCCCTTATTTTGAGAGTCATTTTAACGTTTTAAGTTAGTAAACTAATTTTATTTTGCTATAGGAGATCAATTCTGCGTGTTTTTTTCTTTTTGGTGAAGGTTCTACTTTTTTAAGCAATCCGAATTGTGATGAAAATTTAGTTAACAGTGTAGTGGCTGCTACATATGGCCGGAACAAATCTTCGACAGGAACATTTTCACAGCAATTACCATTTTCAACGCCTACGAGTATCAGAATGCGTAAGCACATAATGTTGCGATCTAACGACTCGCAAAGAAACTATGTTACATTTCCGTGTATAGTGATACAGCAAACAGGCTGGAACATTCGAGAACATCTCTGTATAAGGATTTAACCGCCAAAATTCAAACTGTCCATGATACAGTTCTACAAGCAACCACCACTACTGTCCATGATCATCACATATGCCGGAAACCATCTATTTAGACGTAAAACAGCTTCGCCGAGAATACCACAAAAATAAAATCAGTTTATTCCAGTTTATTACACCAAGGCTGTATGTCAGAATAACTCTGCCACTGGGAGGCGTTCAAATCCCTTGTCTTGAATTTGCGCTCCATGCTCATGAAAATTACCACATCAAATATTAATATTTCTAACATGTAAATAAATGTTATTTCATGAGTTCTTTGTTAAGTGTCGTTATTTTCCAGAGTTATTTCTATATTTGTATTTAATGTATGTGAGGACGTGATCTTGCGACATCTTTCTATTAATCGGCAATCTTGTTAAATTTACCTTTAATGGTCCTGCGGATACTTTACTACTTTCGACTTCAACAGATTTCTGAACCTGCAACCTCGGTCCTAAAAATTGATAGATCCTGATTATGAATTGGTGAACACCGATTCACACCCTTACAAATTAGGGACTCCTGGCCAGAGCTACTATAAGTGGTAACTCCCCTACTGTGAGTTCCTATAACAACTCTAAAAAGTTAGAATGAACCAAAAATAGATCATCAGGTGATCATTTTACATTAAATTTATATACAAAATTGATCCCCACTCTAAATTCTAAACTAAAGTGTTTCTTTTTAATACTTCTTTCCGTCAAAGTTTTTAATGGCATCCACTTGGTACCTCCAGAGCTTTGTGTATAATATCAGCATTTAACACAATAACAGCAGCACCATCATTTCGTATGTTTACTATTTTCTGTGTCAATTTCTATAGATGGGCATTGGTGTTATATGGTTAATGGAAGTAACTATTTTTTTTGCTATCGGATTTTCATATTTACATTGTGAAACAAAACGATTTTTTTAGTGAACTACACAGACGAGAGTTAATAAAATAAAATTAATTTTAACGTCTTCTACTGACTCTTATGTATATAAAGATAATGTTGCTTAAAGGCCTTCATACGTTTTTGGAAAAAAGCGCAAAAAATAAAGTTCACATTCTATCAATTCAAATAATCAAATCAAAACAAATTTTTTCAGGACGATTTTGGATTTTCGATTGTCATTATATCAAAAGCCATATATTCTATTATATGAATATATTTTTTTAATCTTAGAAACCTGTTATATAAAAATCTTTGCTTAAACTTCATATTGTGGAATATTGGAATTTAATATCATTTAAAGCTTTTGAAAAATAATTATATTTTAGAATTCTGTTTTTGTTGTAATTCAAATAATTATATTACCGAGAAAAAAAATTATCAAGAAAAAGTGTTTATTTATTTATTTTTTTTAACATAATAATATTGATTTTATGTCCAATTCTATTTAGAACTTTAAGGTAAATGAAATAAATAGTGGGATTATATATATATATATATATATATATATATATATATATATATATATATATATATATATATATATATTAGTTATTTGATCTTTACAGCTTTAAAAAATGTTGAAATTTTTATGGACCTACATTTATTTTGTTTAGTTTTCATAACATGAAAACCTAAAAAAATATATTTCTTACTTTTAAAAAATACTAGCACTTCAGCCCGGCTTTGCTCAGGCCTTATATACTGTTCATAACATGCTCTATGTGTGAATACACTTTATGTAAGATGTAAGACAAATGTTTAGACCAAAAATTGTCTGAGATTTCGTAGAGATCGCAGAGGTAAATTTTTTAAAAACTTTGACCCCAATTCTGACCCTTAACATTTATTATTTTGGTCTAAAATCAAAATACAAAGATTTACCCATGTCCAAGTTACCTATATCTAAAATTTAAAGTTTTTAGACCCAAAATTGACAGAGGAATTTGGTAGAATCTGCAAAAGTCAACTCTTTCAAGTTTGACCTTTTGGTAGCCAAATTTTCGCCCCAAAACTGATTAAAATGCTTGCCGCATGTCTGAATACCCATTATGTATAAATTTCAAATTACAGTCTTTAGATCCAAAATTGGCTGAGTAGTTTGCTAAATACCGCAAAGGTCAAATCTTTCAACTTTGACCCCTTGGCAGCTCAAATTTTCGATCCAAACCAATTAAAAAGCTTTCCCTATCTTTGAATACTCTTTATGGTAAAATTTCAAATGTTTAGACCAGAAATTAGCTGAGTAATTTGGTAGAGACCGCAGAGGTCATTTTTTAAAAAAAACTTGGACCCCAATTTTGACCCCTTAGCATTTATTGTTTTGAGTTCAAATCAAATTATAAAGTTTGATCTATGTCTAAGTAACCTACATTTAAACTTTCAAGTGTTTATATGCAAAATTGGCGGAGGAGTTTGATAGAGTTTTCAAAGGTCAAATCGTTGGACTTTTTGCTCCTTTGACAGCGAAATTTCTGTCCGAAAACCGATTAAAAAGATTTTCCCAAATCTCAATCCTCCTTATGTCAAATCTCGAGTCTGTAGACCGAAAATTGACAGAGTTATTTGGTAGGGAAATGTACACAGACACATATGCACACGGACTTTTTCACTTTTATAGATATATAGATTAGCAGTTTAGAAGCTTCTTCTTTTAAACGTTAAAAAAGTTATGATAATATTAAATTAAATTACTGTTACATCGTGGTGCATATGGGAGGGGAACAAAACTGTGGCTTGCGTTGGAGGTATTGAGTGTTCACGAGTAATCACATAAAAAGGTAGAATATATATATATATATATATATATATATATATATATATATATAAAAGCTCGATATAATGGCTGAGATAATTTTATAAATATTAATTCTTTAATATTTATAATATATTTTAATTTTAGCATCTTGGATCATTTTGGTAAATTTAATTGTAACTTTTATTTATATATATATATATATATATATATATATATATATATATATATATATATATATATATATAATGGCTGAGATAATTTTATAAATATTAATTCTTTAATATTTATAATATATTTTAATTTTACCATCTTGGATCATTTTGGTAAATTTAATTGTAACTTTTATTTTATTTTATATATATATATATATATATATATATATATATATATATATATATATATATATATATATATATATATATATATATATATATATATATATATATTTGTTTTTTTTTTTCTTTCCAGGTGTCAAATATTTAGTTGAAAGTGTTAGTCTATAAATTTCACAGTTCTTCTTTCATATTACACTAGCAGCGGTGCTGCTAGTGTAATATGAACTGACGTTGTCTGGGAACATGAGTAACAAAATATAAGAATTAAAGAAATTTTGTAACATGTTTCTTTTACCTACGTTTCTTTTGCTATAAAGACTGGTTTAAACTGATTGAAAGAAAGAAAAGTTAGCTCACCAACTGTTTGGTCTAGTTTCAGTATTAAAATTTTTTTTTTTTATAATCAATCACCTTCCACTCCACTCCTACCTTGTATCAATTTTATCCCTGGTAATCAGAAGGGGATAACTATTACAATATTACTGGGTTTTTTTTTTTTTTTTTTTTTTTTTTTTTGTACCATGACTACGTCGGTATCACGACGAATGCGATGATGAAAGTTTCTGGTCTATGAATGTATCTAGTGTAGTTTCTGATTCACACACACATATTTTCGCAATTAAAACGGGATTATAAAACAAATTATTTTTACTACCTACCCTAAGTTCGACTGGAAATGTAAAATTACACACAATCGCGTAATCCCCCCCCCAAAAAAACAACATTAATCTGCTCAAAAAAAAAAAAAATGTTAGAATGGCTCAGAAACGAAAGATCGTTTTTACGTCAAGTTTATCCGCAAAAAATTATCCCACACTCTAAATTCTAAAATATTTTTGTTTTCATTATTATTGTTTTCTCTTTTCACTAAGTTTTTCAGGGGTATTCACACGTAATCGCCTAAAAATAGTAGAATCTCATTTTTTTGTGTATGTAGGGATTGTAGGGGTAGTGAATTTCACATCCTCAGCTAAATTTACAATAATATTACACAAATGAGACACTAATCATGTATTGTATAACGCATACATTTACAGCATGAATAAATCTGGGAAATAATTAAATATCTTAAAGATACATTATTATTATTAATATGTTTTTAAAAAATCATTAGATTAATTGGGTTGATATGCCATAAAACAAAACAAACAAATCATTATCTTATGTAATCACAACAACAACAACAACAACAACAACAACAACAACAACAACAACAACAATCACAACAACAACAATAATAATCACAACAACAACAATAATCACAATAACAACAATAATCACAACAACAACAATAATAATCAAGGCAACAACAACAATAATAATAACAACAATCACAACAGCAATAATAATCAAGGCAACAACAACAATAATCACAACAACAACAACAACAACAACAACAACAACAATAATAATCACAACAACAACAATAATAATCACAACAACAACAATAATCACAACAACAACAATAATCAAGGCAACAACAACAATA
This sequence comes from Euprymna scolopes, assembly GCF_053919585.1. Taxonomy (NCBI): domain Eukaryota; kingdom Metazoa; phylum Mollusca; class Cephalopoda; order Sepiida; family Sepiolidae; genus Euprymna; species Euprymna scolopes. The sequence continues at coordinate 75,923,056 of NC_136500.1, read as the reverse complement.
ATCAAAACAACAACAATAATCACAATAACAACAATAATAATAACAACAACAACAATCACAACAACAATAATAATCAAGGCAACAACAACAATAATCAAAACAACAACAATAATCACAACAACAACAACAATTATCACAACAACAACAATAATCACAACAACAACAACAACAACAACAATAATCACAACAATAATAATAATCAAGGAAACAACAACAATAATCACAACAACAACAATAATAATCAAGGCAACAACAACAATAATCACAACAACAACAGCAATAATAACAACAACAACAATAATCACAACAACAACAACAACAATAATCACAACAATAATAATAATCAAGGCAACAACAATAATAATCACAACAACAACAATAATAATCAAGGAAACAACAACAATAATCACAACAACAATAATAATAATAATCACAATAACAACAATAATAACATTATAATAACAATAACAATAACAATTATATAATAATAATAATTATAACAACATTATAATAACAATAATAAACATAATAAGCGAAAAAATAACAATAATAATAATAATAATCGCAACAACAACAATAATAATAAACATAATAATCGAAACACTAATAATGATAATCGCGACAACAAGCAGCAGCAACAACAACAACAACGACAATAATAATAACAATAATAGGCATTCCAAAATATTGCCGCAGAATCGGTCGAAAAAAAAGGTACTTAATGCAGAATACCGAATGTGCTATTTTTTTATTTATTTTTTTTTTATTTTCAAGTTAAATTCAATGTTTTGTTTATTAAATTATTAGGTGAAAGTACAGAGGTTAACAAAAAGAAAAAATAAAATAAAATAACTCCCCTCCCCAAGTTCAGTTATGGGTTTCTAAATGATGAAATAATTATTTCATCACGATTCATATTTTGCACGAATAAATAAAATAAAATAAAATAAAATCCCATTTTTATTTATTCCATTGACAGCGTGGGGGCAAAGGATAAAATTTAATCCAAACAGCTAAAATGCGTGTTTACTGTTTCGATGTGTAACAAAACGACTCACAATAATTACTTAATAATGAATTTCTAACTGAATCAGTTTTAAAATTTCGTTTATGTGGTGACACAAGTTTAAAACGATTCTAACCCCCTATCCTCGCCTCCTATCCTCTAAATTCCAGCAAAAACATCCACAACCAGCTGACCCCCCCCCCCCCGCAGAAAGAGATGCCTTGTTTTTGCCATTGTACATTGCACATGTGATGTGATGTATTGAAGAATTTTTTGCCGATGACGGTACAAACCAGACTGCTGCCTCGAAATGTGAGGACAATTTAATCTGGAAGAATTCGTTTTGAAAATGATCATAAGAATACAAACATTTAATATGTAGAATGACTCCTTTTACAGAAACAAAGAAGAAGAAGAAGAAGAAGAAGAAGAAGAAGAAGAAGAAGAAGAAGAAGAAGAAACTTTCTTTTTTACACACACACACACACACACACACACACACACACACACACGTATGTATGCATGCGTGTATGTATGTATGTATGTATGTATGTAATTAACTGAAATTTTCAAATACTTTCAGATTACAGCTTGTATAATACTGTAAAATTAAAGTCCATATAAATATTAGTATCAATATTTATAAGACAATCCCAATCAGATAAAAGAAAAAAAGCTCGATATACGAGATAGAGCAATAATAGAAATAAAAATTTGGAGTTAAATTCGGTAAATTAAAAAAAAATTACGACAAATTTATTATTCAACGTGGAATACAAAATTTTAAAATGTTTTCCTTAATCCATGGACTTTCAACAAACGGCTCATATCATCAGAGAAAATTCTCTGAAAAAGCCTCTGAATGATGGATGATCCCCTTAATGTGCGACCTTAAAAGCAAATGTCACATAGCCTACTATACAATTCAGACCATTAGCTTTCCAACGAGCCTTCATTTGTTAAAGTCTGGTCAATAGTCGCTGAGATTTGAAACTTATAAAATTGCCAAAAAAGGTAGTATATGGATATATATATACTCATAGCCAAATTGAATATTGAAATGCTCACATCTTTGGTTCTATGGAGAGGAGACTAAAGCTTGCTGCTATGGTTTCAAATGATGTGAAATAATAACAAGGGGAGATTTGATTCCAAATATTTATCATATGTTATATTTCCCTCTTTTGGAAATGGGGCACGAGATTATGAATATCTCCAGTATCAAATAATCTTTATACACTATGAAATTTATTTCATGTATGAAAACCAAAGAGGCGACATATAACATATGAGAAATATTGTAAATCAAGTCTCCCTTGCTATTATTTCAAATTATTTGAAACCATAGCAGCAAGTTTTAGTCTTCCCTCCATCAAGGCTAGAAGTTTTGGGGAAATATCAGATATTTTGTAATTCATATGCAAAACTAGGAAAACAAATGACTATGATTGAAACGTTGGTAAATATGCAATATCTTGTCACCCTCAAAAATTACCACTATTTTTCGAGGGTGCTGAAAACGAAAATAATGTTTAAAATTCCAGGAAACGAGTAATTTTCAAGATATAAAGAAATTATAGTTGTAAAAAGTGGGGAGTCACATTTCTATATTAATTTAACGTAAAATGAACACCCACTTTATAGCCAAATTTTTTTGTGGGGAAGGGAATCTATTTTTTTAGGGGTGGTGTTTATTTGGTAATTGTGGCTTGGTAGATCAACACAAAACCTACCTTAAAAAACTTGCTTGCAATAGGTTTTCGGGTGTATTGAAAACGAATATTGCATTTAAATTTTCCACAAATAAGTATTTTCCGGATATTAAGCAATGTAATTATTTATATTATAAATGGTGGCCATTGTTGTATGCACAAGTGTGTGCATATTTTTACTTAAACCATCTTTAGTTTTGATGCTTTGCAATGAATTTTGCTTGGAGTGTTTTTATTTTTGTTTGTTTTTTTTTTTGCTTGGTTATCTCTCTTGTGGCTTTGCCAGGTCACTGATATATGGACATATCTATACTGGTAGCCAAATTTAATATTGGAATGCTCATATCTTTGGTCCTATGGGACGAAACTATATGAAAATTTGCAGGCTTTTGGAAGATTATAGTACTATCCTATGGTTAACATTTCATGACAATTGGTAAAAAAATAACTTATATTTTCAAACCAATAAAATATGCCCAAATTTGCCTACATTTGTACGCAGTGTCATGCAGGCCAGCTCAATATTTTAGAGAGAAAATAAAAGCATGGCTTGAAAACAAAAATGCAAAATAAAATTAAAATAAAACTATTCCTGGCAAACACAGGGCAGGTAGAGACGGTGAGTATCATCAACTTCATAATAAAGACCAATGTGTATTTATTTGTACATCAACGAATATAAATCTGTCTTCTCACACAAAACTTAGTGAGTAAAAAACGTGCCTTGTTTTCTAGCTCTTCATTCCCCCTCTAGTCAAACTCATTTCAAACTAACTTCTAAAATGCTCCACAAGAACCTGTGATGCAGTAGTTTGAGTACTTGGAAAAATCGATTGTAAAAGTGATATTCTCCTGAAGATTGAGGTTCAATTTTGAGTGTGGGCGACCGAAAAATACACTTGCGAATTACTTAAGACCTCTATCCAGTCATGGCTGATGGAACAAGAGCATAATACTCACGTGAAGTAAATAAAGGGTTCAATTCGAAATTCCGTCCAAATTCCTGAGTTTGGCAGAAACATTCCCGAGTTTGACAAGATACACCTGAAGAAGGTCGGAGGTTACATCAACCAAAACGTAAAAATCATACTCAAGATCAGAACGGTAGTTTGATAAATCCAAATAATATGAATAACAAATTTGTTATCTTCATTTTTTTCAGCTGATTTAGGCCGAATCTAATGCGCTGAATTCAAAATCCATATTGGTTTTGTTCAATCAGGTCAAGTTTTTTGAGATATGGCCACATGTTTTTTGAGTTATGGCCACATGTCATTTTTCACATTTTTGTTCCCATGTATGCATGTATGGAGCATTTTAGAAGTTAGTGGAGTAAAATGGCATCTCGAATAATTGTCTTGATTAGAAATTATTATTTTAATGACAAGGAGTATTCAGTTCTGGGTGATTTTTTTTTTTTTTTTTTTACATAGGCGTCACCACTTATCAAGGCCGATAGGCCACTCAAGGATAAGGGTTAAAGAGTGTACAGAGTCAAAAGCACAATATAGTAATCGATAGTAATGGAAGTTCGGTAAATTTGTTAACTTAAGTGGAACGGCTCATCAGAAACTTGTTCACGTTGGACTTGAAGACAACCATATTATAGACAGCTGGAAAGCAGGAAAACGGAAGACAATTCCACAGGCGTGCAGTTCTAAGAAAGAAGCTTTGATCATGGAATCTATGTTTAGGTTTAGGCACAGATAAAGAGTGGGGAAAATTATTGATAATGTTTTCAGCTAGTCTAGTGTTTCTTGTGAAAGTTTGGCGAGGGGGGACCATAGATTGAAGCTCAGTTGAACACTTTCCATGAAAATAACGATAAAGCAGAGACAAACTCGCAACATCTCTTCTGTGAGATAGAGGTTGCAGAGAAGAGAAAAGGACATCTCCCACCAGGCCATGAAGTCTATTTTGTACCCTATCAAGGCAGGACAAGTCTTTTCTAGCAGCTCCTGCCCAGATGTGGCAACAGTATTCCATCCTTGGACGTATCTGGCTCTTATATAGATAGAGAATTGCATCAGCAGTGAGATATCTACTGGATCGATAGAAGGATCCGACCATTTTTCCAGCGGCCTTGGCAACAGATTTGATGTACGTATTCCATTTAAGATCAGGAGTAAAGGTCAAGCCCAGAAGCCTGTCAAAACTTGAGGCCTCCCCAAGACGAGAGCCATTCATTTTAATTGATGCCAGATGGGGATCAGAACGTTGATGATGTAAAGATAGAAGCTTGGTTTTAGATGCATTAAAAGTAACCAGCCACTCCTTTCCCCATTGTACAATGTGATCAAGATCAGAGGAGAGAGAGTCGGAGAGAACTTGGTCGTTTACTGTCTTAGATATGCTACCATAGATGGTAGTGTCGTCAGCAAAAATGTCTACGAATGATGTAAGGATGTGATTTAGAAGATCATTAATGTAGATCAGGAAAAGAGTTGGGCCCAGGATGGACCCCTGAGGGACTCCAGCATTTATACTGTGAGCTTCTGATTTTTGCCCATCAACTACTACTCTTATGAACCTATCAGAGAGAAATAATTTAATAATTGAGAAGACATTTCCAGCTATACCATAGCGGGAGATCTTGTGAAGTAAACCTTTATGCCATACCCTATCAAAGGCCTTTGATATGTCAAGAGCAATTGCCCTAGAAAGGTTGCCTCTGTCGAGAGATTCGCTAATCCTATGAGATATAACTGTAAGCACATCTGCTGTAGATCTAGCAGAACGGAAACCATATTACTCAGCATTACTTATCATTACTTATCATTACTCATCATTACTCAGCATTACTTATCATTACTTATAATTACTCATCATTACTCAGCATTACTTATCATTACTCAGCATTACTTATCATTACTCAGCATTACGTATCATTACTCAGCATTACTTATCATTACTTATCATTACCCAACATTACTTATCATTACTCAGCATTACCCAACATTACTCATCATTACTCAACATTACTTATCATAACTAATCATTACTTATCATTACTCAGCATTACTCAGCATTACTTACCATTACTTATCATTACTTATCCTTACTTATCATTACTTATCATTACTCAGCATTACTTATCATTACTTATCATTACTCAGCATTACTTATCATTACTTATCATTACTCAGCATTACTTATCATTACTTATCATTACTCAGCATTACTTATCATTACTTATCATTACTCATCATTACTTATGATTACTTATCATTACTTTCCATTACTTATCCTTACTTATAATTACTTAACATTACTTATCATTACTTATCATAACTTCTCATTACTTAGCATTACTCATCATTACTTATCATTACTTATAATTACTCATCATTACTTATCATTACTTATCATTACACAGCATTACTTATCATTACTTATCATTACATATCATTACTCATTATTTCTTATCATTACTCATCATTACTTATAATTACTCAGCATTACTTATCATTACTTATCATTACTCATAATTACTTATCATTACCCATCATTACTTAGCATTGCATATCATTACTTATCATTAATCATCATTACTTATCATTACTTATCATTACATATCATTACTCATCATTACTTATCATTACTCATCATTACTTATAATTACTTATCATTACTCAGCATTGCTTATCATTACTTATCATTACTCATTATTACTTATCATTACTTATCATTACTCATCATTACTTCTCATTACTTCTCATTACTCATCATTACTCATCATTACTCAGCATTATGTATGATTAATCATCATTACTCAGTATTACTTGTAGTTACTCATCATTTCTCATCATTACTTCTCATTACTCATCATGACTTATCATTACTTATCATTACTTATCATTACTTCTCATTACTCATCATTACTTATAATTACACATCATTACTTATCATTACATATCATTACTCATCATTACTTATAATTACGCATCATTACTCAGCACTATGTATCATTACTCATCATTACTCAGCATTACTTATAGTTACTCATCATTACTTATTAATACTATGCATTACTCATCATTACTCAGCATTACTCATGATAACCCAGCATTACTTATCATTACTTATCATTGCTTATAATTACTCATCATTACTTATCATTATTTATCTATACTTATCATTACTCATCATTACTCAGCATTACTTATCATTACTTATCATTATTTATTATTACTCAGCAGTATGCATCATTATTCAACATTATGCATCATTACTAATCATTACTGAGCATGACTCGTCATTACTCAGCATTATCCATCATTACTCAGCATTATGCATCATTACTCAGCATTACTCATAGTAGGCATAGGCATTTGAGTATTGTTTTTCAATTATATATCTTTAATATAATTTTAGGTGGTTATTAATTTATCTTACACACACACACACACACAAATATATAGTCTTGGAAGTTTTTAACCTTTAAAACTATACAAAAAATATTTTTTATCATTCGTTAGAAAACCATCTAGTCAGTAAGTCATTCAATCACCTGTAATCACTGCATCAACTCGCTCTCGAAATTACTATAATACCAATAATTTATTTTTCAAGGGATCATCAGTTGTTTACCATGAAACACTGTTTCGGGGATTTAAAAACAAAACAGTATATTACATCATGGCTCCCCATATATATATATATATATATATATATATATATGTGTGTGTGTGTGTGTGTGTGTGTGTATGTGTGTGTGTGTGTGTGTGAGTGTGTGTGTGTGTGTGTGTGTGTGTGTGTGTGTGTGTGTGTGTGTAAGATAAATTAATAACCACCCAAAATTATATTAAAGATATATAATTTAAAAACAATACTCAAATGCCTATATATATATATATTTTATTACATTTTCATCCCAAACAATGCACATTGCCACTTTGATGTAGGGGGCTACTATCAAGGACATAAGCTACAGGGGTTCTATGTGGGGATTTGGGCAGCAAGATGTCGGTTTACGTTACACTTGAACTTCTGCATGTCAGTACAGTTAGGGAAGCAGGAACCTGGAAGGGAATTCCAAAGTTTAGCAGTTTTGGGGAAGAAACTACTGGAGTAGAAGGCTTTCTTACATCTATGGATCTAAACTGTGAAGGGGTAGGATTTTGCTGCTGGTCGGGTTTGTCGGGGGTATTTACGTCGAGGGGGTACAAATGCTTGCAGTTCGTCATCGATGGGACAGAGGCCGACGCTTAGATGACAGTTCAGGACCTATTAGGTTGGCTACTCTCTTTTGAATCTTGTCTAGGAATGAGAGACTAGTAGCAGATGCACCGGCCCAAATATGACAACAATACTCCATACATACATACATACATACATACATATATATATATATATATATATATATATATATATATATATATATATATATATTAGTGACCTGGCAAGGCGACAGTGGAGACAACCAAAAAAAAAACCTAAGCAAAATTCATCCCAAACCAGCAAAACTGAAGCTAGCCTGCCAGGACACAATATATAAAAATGTAGGTAAATTTGGGCATATGCTTCCCCAACTGTACTGACATGCAGAAGTTCAAGTGTAACGTAAACCGACATCCTCCTGCCCAACTCCCCACATAGAAACCCTGTAGCTTATGTCCCTGATAGTAGCCCCCTATATCAAAGTGGCAATGTACCTTGTTTGGGGTGAAAATGTAATATATATATATATATATATATATATATATATATATATATATATATATATATATATATATATAAAGCTGAACGTCTGTGTGTGTGTGTGTGGTTACGAATAGGCTCCTATATGGTTGACTATTATAGAAAACTGATCACATATAATGATAGAAGATGTATCAAGACACAGGAATTGGTATGTTTGATCTGGCAAAATGGTGATTCATTAAAATTGTGGGGTCTGCGTACACGCCTGGTCCACAAAGTATAGAAATAAAAAATTTAAAAATTAAAAAAAAAACGTTTACAAGTGTTTTTGATATAGATGTAATACTTTGATAAGTATGTTTTAACTTAAATAAGCATGGTATTGTGGGGTCTGAGTTCGCGCCTGGCCTCCATAGAATGGAAATAGGCACAAACTTTAATAAAGACTTTTCATATCTATCTGCGTAAGTATACTTTGATAATTATGTTTCAGTTTGAAGAAATATGATATAACAAAATTATGGGGTGTTTGTTCGCACCTGACCTCCATAGAATGGAAATATGTCACAAAGTTTAACAAGGTTTTTTAATATAGATCCACAGAATATTGTGATAAGTGTTTCAGCGTAAACAGGTATGGTATAATAAATTATGAGGTTTATCTATTTTATTTTTACTTTCATCATATTCATTTAAAACTTTATTGTCCTATTTCCCATAAAATGCAGTAGTTTTGTTGATACTGACAATAATTAATGAAAGTGTTTAAATAAAAAAGGATAAATTACCAAAACCTTCCTTAATATATTTGGTTCATTAATTTTCAAGGGAGGTAATTTAAATGAAACTTAGTTTTTTGAAATTACAATAAATTTATATTTAAAGTATTTAATATATGTTATGCATTTGAAAAGAATACCTAAGAGCTGGATTAATAATTACCAAATGACAGGTAGTTTTTTTAGGAGGAAAAAATGTTGTTGAAAATGATTTAAATGAAAAATAGAATGAAAAAGGTGTGCTCTTGGCCAAATGCGTACCGTCATGGACTATGGAATAATCGACTATCCTGAGTTCAAATCTATTGTCGTCAATTATGCACTCATAATATTCGGAAAGGTAAAAACTCACAATTCTCCACTCAACTATGGGTATTGCAAGGATCCATGGCATAGTGGATAAAGTATTAGTTAAAATTCAGTTGTAAGCTACACTCTTCTGGAGGTTGAAGGTTCAATCTTCCGTGTGGATGACACTCAGATTACAATTGCAAATTACTTAGGACTTCTACTCAATCATGGCTGATGGAACGAGAGCATGCTACCTCCGTGGATTGTTCACCACCCCTTTGCATTAGACTAAATTTAATTTAATGCAATAAGGTCTATAGTGTCCACTTGTACACCTAGCATTTGTTTCAAAAATCATAATGATTAGTTAATTAGTTTAGGGGTTAATCCTAGACATATATATAATAAATAATGACTCATCGGTCACGGATGGTCTAGTAAAACTTAATAATTCAACTTTTTATTAAGTATTCATGGGTGTAGCCTTTGCAGAGTGATCGAAAAGTGCTTGTACAACTATTTTTTTATGATTAAACAACATAATAATAATAACAGAGAAAATTATAAAGACAGGAGATTTTATATTAGAAAGGAGCCTAAGTAAAAATCAAAAATAAAGAAAAATATTTATGATATACATACTTGTCTCTGTACTAAAATCCCATATTCCAACAATCATTTAAATTGATCAAATAGTTTTTTTTTAACTAAGAAAATCAAATTTTATGACGAAAGCAAGAATGCTGTGGATTGATCCGCCATCTTTAATAAATAAAAAAGATAACTCAATTCGAACTACCGAGATCAAAAGCAGCCTTGTAATGGCTACTATTTAATATTAAATGATATATATATATATATATATATATATATATATATATATATATATATATATATATATATATATATATATATATATATATTTAAAACTACTTGACATTTACGTAATTGTTGGAATATGACATTTTTATCATATAACGGGTACATGCATCGTAAAGGTTTTTCTGTATTTTTTCTTTTTTAATTAAGTTGAACTCTGCATTTGCACAAGAAATAGATGCACAGGGACTTTTCCATTACTCTATCGTATGCAATGTACTCATTGGCTTTAAGTTTCAATAGAATTAAAACTCGAGTGTTTGTGGTTACGAGGTTGAACGTTTCACAAATTGTGGGTTATCTCCCCTTTTTAAAGTCCCGCTCCCATATGTAGAAGTTACGAAATCGACTTTCTACGGGCGTGAACTCCATTTGCACACCCATATTTATCTATCTGTATATCTATTGTTTGTATGTGAGAGTTCGGAAAAATCACAATAATAATAATAATTGGACATCATATGTGAGATAGGAAACTGGAACAAACTGACTCGAGGACGACCTAAATGAACCAGGCGCACTGGAGACAATTACAACTGTGTGATATTTAACGACCGAAAAATTTCGAAGAGCGTGTTTATTTATTTATTGATTTTTTTTTTTTTTTTTTTTAATTTGTAGACATCAAAATCTGAAATGAAAATTAAATAAGTTAATTGGATTGAAAAAAAGGTTCGGGAAGAAGCACAACGTCGAATAATTGTGCGGAATTTTTTGGAATCATTAGTAACAGTAGAAATAGTTCGGTAGTGGTAGTATTAGCCACATAGTTTTCGAATAATCGCCGACCACATCGTCGGAGAAAGAAACGGATTTTTTTTTTATATTATAAGGTATGTACTTGATTTCGTCACTTTTAAACATTTATATTCATTGTCTAACTAAGCTGTGCGTTTTAGTAGACGCGTATATCTGTAATCATAAACTTGCTAACATCTCAAACGCTTTCTTCTATTGTAATATACAGTTGTTGTCGGTTTCTCGTCGCATAAGGAAGGCGACTTATAGGAGAGGACAAGCCAAAATATATTCTCTCTCTCTCTCTTTTTTTCTTTTTATTTGGGAGGGGGTTATTAAGAGAAAATATTTCATGTTACGATGTTTTTTTTTTTTATTTATCAAAAAAAAAAAAAAAAAAAGAAAAAAGGCAGTTAAAACACAGAAAATAGTGTCATTGTATTTTCAGGGGAATCCTGATGTCATCTTTGACTAATATTTAGGCAATAAATTCGTTTCCCTTGCTACAAATTAAAAGCATGGCTCTCTTTCACTCGGCTACAACTGAACCCGTGATTTCTATTTACAAACGATAAAATAGTAGTAGAGTAGTGGAGAGACCCTATTTTTAGTGGAGGGGGGGGGCATTTTTTTCGCCTCTTTTTAAGACCCAAAAGGGGTTAAATACCTTCCATCTCATTAAGCTTAGATTATTATTCCTTAAATAGAACAAAACCATTTTTTAAAATTATTTTTGTTGCTTGTAGAGTTTACGGATCGTGCTGTTTTTAAATAGGATTTTCAAGTTGAATTCAATTTTTACTGTATTTTTTTATTAAACTGTTGGTTGTAAATACAGGATAGTCAAAAAGCCCTATCCCTTTCATGTTAAGAACGGATTTCTAAATAACCTTATTTCAGCACGGTTAATAAAATTCACAGGTACCTTATTTTGGTACTTATGCACTTATGTTACCGTGTTGAAATGACCTTATTTAGGAAGCTGTTCTTAACATGCGGAGGGGAGGGGAGAAGATTTAACTGGTATGTGCTTTCACCTAACAATAAAAAAAAGGATATTGTAAAACTTCAAATTAACTTGAAAACATTACTTAAAAATAGCACGGTAACATAAGTGCATAAAGTACCCTGATTTTTATTTATAAAATTGCATTTTTTTTTTTTTTTTTTTTTTTTAAATAAAAGAAAAAATTATAAAATTAAAAACCTGCAGTGTGCGTACAATTTATAATTTTTCTTGTCTTAAGAAAAACAAAAACAAAAAAAGTTAAGATGCATTACGTTTGTTTTGTTTCAGTTTTGTTTTAGTCTGACAAACCCCTTCGGAATTAAACAAAAAATGTTTCGGTGTAGCTCAACTGCAATAAATATAGAAAGATACTACACATTTTTACATGTTTTGTGGTGCGTTTCTTTGGCATTTTGGTTTGGAGCAAAGTGTAGTATTATTACAGATAATTAATACACCCATATTCTGTTCTCAATTAATGTAGAAATCCTTTTAGACTGGAGCATTTTTTTTTTTTTTTTTTTTTTTTTTTACGACCTGCTCCAGCGTATTATAAACACCCCCAACCACCCCATGTTAAGAACGGCTTTCGGAACACCCCAACCTCCCCCATGTTAAGAACGGTTTTCGAGGTTGGGGGGGTGTATTCCGAAAACTGTTCTTAACATGGGGAGGTTGGGGTGTTTATAATACGCTGGGGAACGTCGTAAAAAATTACTAATCGATTTTATGTCTAACTCTTCCCTCGCAGGAAGCAGGTAACAGGGGTATCTAGCCACACCGAAGAGTCGTAATACGCAAAACGGCTGTGTGGCACATTCAATTTCCGTTTTGTGTTCTTTATTTTCATCAATATATTCCTCATTCATTCAAAACTCTATTTTCCTGACGAAATGATAGTTGAAAAAGAGTTTCTTGATGATTATTCCTTCAATTCTGTTTAATAATAGTATATATTAGAATAAAAATATATTAGATAATTAAATGTACTTAGCTTAACACGTTATTGCAGTTTCACGGTATCATTGATCATTAGAAAGCCCCCCCCCCCAAAAAAAAATAGTATATATTCTTAAGGTGCCTGTGCACTTTTGTCACCGCGCTATTTTTAAATAATTCGTTCAGGCTAAATTCAAGCTTCACGATATCTTTTTCCTTTATTAAATTGTTAGGTGGAAGCACAGAATAGTTACAAAATATCCTCTCCCCATGTTAAGAATGGCTTTCAAAATAACGTTATTTCAGCACGGTGGCAAAGTGCACAAGTACCTATTCTTAAAATTAAAACTTATTCCATCATTATATTGGGTTTAATGTCCCTTAAGATGTTGTAGATTATTATTATTATTTTAATGGCGTTTCACATGTTAGGAATAATGATTATATTGAAGATTTCAGATTTAAGCTGACTATTATTGAGGCAACATTAGTTTAACCAAATTAGTTTCATAAGTTTCTTTCAACTATCCAAACAATACCGTAATAATTATAGCCTAATTATTACGGTTTTTGTTGGTCATTAAATTATTGACCACAAACCAAATGTTTAATTAAGTATAATTGGTCATCGTAATGTTTCAATTGGAGCCATCTTAAAGCTCAAATCTTCAATATAAGTTGAATAACTTGGATTCTCAGATTTTTTTTTTTACCTAGTTTTCTGTTTTTCTTGATTAAAGTGCCCTTATTTACTTGCTTCTTTATGGTGGCAGTATAAAAATTGTCTCTGTCTAGAAGGATTGTTTTAGTTGCCGATGAAAAAGTGTAATATTGGCTCAGGACAGATAACACACTTTACTCTCTGATGTCATGTATGTTTAGTCCCGTATGAATTATATTTCAATTTGCATTATACATCAGTAATCTATCGATACCTTCGGTAACACCGTAACAACATATGTGATGTTTTGTTAGAAATAGTACGTAATGTTTTGAAGGCCTTACTAATTCACAATCTTAAGATAACTCTGTTAGTTTTTAATATATTTTGAGATGCATTTCATCAAATAGAATTGGTGACATCTAATAATATTTGAGTTATTTTAAAAATTTGCGTTGATAAGGTTCTCAAAACAACATTAACGATTGCTCCGATGTTTCTAACAGAACATGACATGGACACTACTCTACATTTTGATCCGTACATCCGGCTTGTGGAAACCGATGGTATTGATGGGAGGTCAAAATAATGCATACTAACCATTGGATAAATATATTCTCTTGCTCAAGTAATTGAGCATTTGAGCAATTTTGTTTCTCCTATTAAGAGACTTTAGGTTTATCACACGAAGTTGGTATACTAGAATTGAGTAGTAGCCTGGGGGGGGGGGGCTATAAACCTCGACCCCTTAATGTGAGCCAAACGGCTATATATTATTGAAACAAAACGAAAACTCAATTTTAGAGACAATCTGTTATTGTTAAAAAATAATTCATCTGTTATCACCACCTAGAAACAGAATGAAATAATTTTGTTTTTTGATTTTTAATAAAAAGACAATAATTTCCTATATTTTAATTCTGTTAGAAAAATAAAATAAAGGAAATGCTGAGATCAATGATTTTTTTTTTTTTTTGCTAAATAGTTTAATAGAAATTCTTGGGTAAATAATTATATTTTTCGGCAGACCTGAACGAGAATCCCCCCCCCCTTATATATTAGTGTCCAATCAATAACAATCCACTGAAAAAATTGCAAAAAGCCGAAAGCCGATCTTAATATAGGAGGGTTAGGGTGTTTATTCCGAAAACCGTTCTTAACATGGGGAGGTTGGAGGTGTTTATTCCGAAAGACATTCTTGTGAGGGAGGGGTGATTTCTCGTTCAGGTCCGCCTATTTTTCTTGGTATTTATTGCAACGTATTTTATGAAAAAATATGTATTTGCAAATATTATTTTCCTTTCTTTCTGGGTCGTCGTCGTTGCTAGAGAGAGAGAGAGAGAGAGAGAGAGAGAGAGAGAGAGAGAGAGAGAAAACAAAAATAATGTTGGATTTGATAAATTTCTATTTTTGTGCCGTTTATTTCTTATTTCGAAAATTCCTTTTTAAAAAACAAAAACGTTTTAATTGTCTGCAAGACGTGAATGCAATGCATCTCGGTAGCTAATTTAATGCACTTTAAGAGGATCAAAGATTTAAAAAAAAAATTTTTTTTCTCTCTCTAATTTCCTTTGAAATTGACTGCATGATCGCATGACCTGAAATGAAATGTGACATTTAAAAAAAAAAATCGTATACTGAATCATCTGTTCGGCATTCTGTCTTCTGCCGCGTAAAGAATATATTTTTTCTTGCCATTGTTAAATTAGAAAAATGAATTGTAATTAAAAAGAAAACGAAAATAAATTTACATTTATTCATATATTTTAAAAACTTTATCCCAGTTAAAACATATTGCTGCAGGGAGAGGGGGCTTAGAAAAAAACTGGTAAATTTGTAGATTAATACGTTCAACGGCCCTTCAATGAGATTTTACTTATTAAAAAAAAATATTTACGATTACTGTTGTCACTTCAATTCCTGTTGCTCTTTCGTTTTTTTTTTTTTGTTTTTTTTAAACGTATCTATTGTTCTAATAGATAGTTAGATGAAAGTACAGAACGGATAAAGGAATATCACCCTCCTTGTATTAAGAAGGGCTTTTCTGAATAACATTAGAAAAAAAAGTGCTGACATGATGCGGATCATCTGGAAATTAAGTGAAAACAATAACCATATAGATAACCCAAACACGGCAAAAAAAAAAAAAAAACTTGTTGAAAAAAACAATTATTTTAGAATCTAGAGTGGAGGATCAGTTTCGTATAAACATAACGTAAAAAATCCTCAATTTTCTTGGCCATTCTAGCATTTTTTAAGACACAAGACACGTTTTTTTTTTATCACCAAATCCGACTTCATGATCATAAACCACATGCAATCGCCTTTACACACACGCACATTAATTTTAAACTAACTCGGCGTTGCCCGGACGGAGAGCTTGGAAAAATAGTTGTTTACATTTATTTATTTATTTATTTTTAAGAGGATACCCGGATTTTTCAACATTCGATTAAACATTACTATTGGTAAAATAAATACAGTCGAGAAATTAATCAAAAACAATTTATTTTGGTTTAGGTAAATTCCGTCAAATTGTGTGCCGTCGCGTCGTCGGACATGTTTATTGACAGGAAGTAACAAACACCTTATTTGCTACTTTACTCATAACCAATATTTACGGAACTTACACTTAAAACTTCTATTTTTTGAACGTCACAAATGAGTTGGATAGTAATGAAAGCAGTTTATTTTTTTTTTCTATAAACGAAACGAAAAAGTGGTAAAAATAAACCAAATTCAACAAATGTTACCAAAGGCAAGATAAAGTTACTGTTCTACTTTGATAAGTTTTAGTGTTTTAAGTTAAAACTTTTAACTTATTTTAAAGCGTTTATTCAGTTCAAAAAACAAGTGTCGAGTGTTAGGTGAAAACAAGAAAAATGGACGACATGAGAGGGTCACATCTTTTGGAGTCTCGATAATCATTCAAAGAACAAACAAAATAGTGGTAGAAACTCGCTGTGACATTTTTATTGGGTATGTTTCTTCTACCAGTATTTTTCGTTTTGTTGTCTATAGTAAAAAAATAAATACCCCTTTATATTTGGATCGTCAGATGCCCATTTTTTTAATGGGAAGCAAAGATTGAGAAAATTATGAACTCGGCGTTCTTATTTGTACCTTGTTTTTATATGACAAAATTGTATTACTCTTATCTTTCGTGTAGAAAGAATGAAATTCTAGAATATTTTTCTAAATGTGGTTTTAAAACTGATATTTTTGTGCTTGTTGGCAACTAATATATATTGTAGATTAACACGTTCAGCTATCCATCCTCTAAACTTTTTTGCTATGGGAGATGAATTCTCTGTGTGTGTTGGGTGTTGGGGTCTACTTTTAGGCGATTATAAGTGACGTTACGACCTTGCTAAGTGGGTTAGTTGTAGTAAAAAAATTTAGTTAATAGCTATAAAAAAATAGTTAGAATGGCCCGGAAATGTAAGATCATTTTACGATAAATTTACATACGAAACTGACCCCCCCCCCATTCTAAATAAATTTTTTATTTTTCTTTCTGCTAAGTTTTTCAGTGTTCAAACGTAATCGTCTTAAAAAAAAGATGAGGGTGGGGTGATTAATCTACAAATTTACCCCCCCATACTGTTTTAAAAATAATAAAAAATAAAATGTTATATACGTCCAAATAAATTATGGGCGACTTTCTAAATAAAAATTGGCTTCGAGGCGAAGCCACTATTTAACCGTATTTATCGTTAAAAAAAAAAAAAAAAAAAAAAAATAGTAAACCCCATATATTTTTCAAAGTTAATAAAGTATTTCCACACTGAACTTTCTCAACAGTATATGCATGCACACATTCGTTTTTCACCCCACCCACCCCCAAAAAAAGCTTGAAAGCTGTTCCTTCCTGTTATCTCGATCGCATTCTTTAAAAAAAAAAAAAAAAAAAAAAACTTGCTCCATTTAATAAGTTTGTAATTCTAAACCATATCGTCATTTGAAATTAATAACTTAGTGTTAAAACCATCTGGCAAAATGAACTGAATTTTTATTCTCCTGTTTAGCTGACAGTTTGGAAAAAGAATGTTTTAAATAATAAATTTCAATAAAACCAAAATGATTGCAGTAGCAATGAGATCTATTTCGAACATGTAAACCGGTTCTTATTGAAAATATGCCAAATGTATTTTAACGTTCTTCTCTCTCTTTTTCTCAAAGTGTTGTTCAAAGAGGTTGGAAATGGAGAGAGGCTAAGAATTCTCGAGACTTTTTTTTTCTTTCCTTGCAGTTGGCAAATATTAAAATAATGGCCTTTTTCTTCATTGTCGTCGATGAACAAACGATAGCACATCTAAATGTTCCTTTAAAAATTATTTATTGATACATGCTTTTCTTTTAAAAAAGAAAAAAAAGTTCTTTACTACCCCCTCCTCCCTTCGAAGATGATACTAAAAAAAAAAAAAGAAGGAAACTTCTCATTTTTCATAACATATTCAGGTTTTAGATTATGGGTTGGGGAGGGAGGGTACTTTTGAAAATTCACGTTTTTGTGCTTTTGTTAATGTTAGGAAGTATTTTTTATGGAATTACTCATAGGACAACAATTCGTTCCACGATATTTTCTTTCTTAATCGTAAAGACACACAGACAAAACAAGTGTAATGTATATTTGATACACTACAGCGATATTGAATTATATATATATATATATATATATATATATATATATATATATATATATATATATAATAGCTGGGGCGGGCTACTCGATGTTGTCAAAGATTGAATAAGAAATCTCATGTCTTTTTGCATCCAACCTATAAGATCGTTTTAATTCTTTTTATAAATTTTTGAAACGGCAGTATTGATTGGGTAAAATTGCATTTTGAAATCAATGTTGGTAAATAAAATCTGTTCTATATCCCTCGGAGCTCACCCGGCATCCCCGGGGAGTCAAGCATTGAATTTTTTAACGTTTCTATTTATTTGTTATTTATTTATTCATTTATTGTTATTAGTTAAATCTCTATTTCAAGTTATCACTAAAATAAAGTATAACGTATTTTTATGGATCGTCGAAAATGCGAACCTACACACAATATTGTATATCCCTTTGATCAAAATGATATCGCTCGTCTCCCGACAAGGTCAGTTTTAAATGTGGTGAAAACTCCAGCTAACCCCCAAAAGGGGCACTCTGTATTGGACCGACAACATAAAAAAAAATGACTTGCAGTAATCGCAATTACTGCACTCTAGCCAAAAGACCACAAGGTTATGAGGGTCTATCACAAACACATTGTGAATACATGCGGGAACCACAAGAACTCCTTGTCATTTGACTAGGAGCAGAGTGTAGTATCAGTCTTGATATTATACTCCATCTTTTTTGTCTTTGGTCAGTGAAGGAGAAATCCTTCTAGACTCAAGCAATTTTCTTTCCCAATTCAAAGTGCTCCTTTTTGGGAGCTGAATTTCCCCGATTAAAAAACAGACTTAGTGTCTAATTCTGCCCTCATATGGAGACAAATGCAGGCAGATAGGAACCGAGATAGTGTTAATCCAAAAGGATAAGGCAGATTCTGTAGAAAATCTTTCATGTGAGAGCTCAATGCGAAGCATAGCATGCATAATGCTTAAAGAAGAAAAAAAAATACAACACAAATTTAGCCCACAACCTCAAAAAAGGCCTTTTCAAATGAAGTGGACCAGTCAGGCTAGCATCTGACTTGTAGAATGCAGAAACTTACAGCTATTATTTGTATTTATTAGAAAAATAAAATAATGAAATAATGGGGGGTGGGTAATAGAAATAAGACTTATTTCAATTTGAGAAATAACCAACTTGAAGATCTGCACTCTTATTCGAGTTATCTAGAATAGTATGGATGTTTATTTGTATTTTTAGATGAGGATTGATGATTTGGAGCTCTTATCTTGATTGCTATATTCACAACGTTTCTGCCGATGTAATCTCTTGGACCTTCTATTTGCTCTTTTAGAATCGAGAACATAGACTATTGAACTGGGCATATAGCCTAACCATTAAAGGTGTTGGTTGACAATTGGTTCAGTTCTTTCTTCCGGTAGTAATAACTAGGAATAACGTAAGATCAGCATTTCTACCTGGTCATGGCTGACAGAATGAGAACAGTCTACTCTTGTTGATTAAATAAAGGGTCAATTAGAAATTCTGTGCAGGTTCCCTAGTTCGATTAAGTTCTGAAGGCTGAGAGGATGCACCTGAAGGCCAGATTACGTCACCCAAGACACTATAATATAACTAAGATGAGATTAGTAGTCCAAATAATACAACTTATCAATCATCATCTCAAAAATTCAGAGATATCTTTCAATTTTTAATTGAAACATTTTTTTTTTTTAATATTGCAGCATAAACAATAAGTATATAGACCAACTTATTAAATATTATTGATACGATTTAACCCCAGGTTCACGTGTCATCTGATATGAGTGTAATTAGAGAAAAGTAGTCTAGATAATAGAAATGAATTTATAAAAGGTTACTCCTATAAAAAAAAAAATGACTTGCTACATGGCCATCCTTATAATAGGCCTGGCAGTCGTACAACTAGGGTCTTTTATTGGAGGTGGTATGGATTTTCTAAGATAACTGTTGTAGCAGTTAAAAACAGAAAATTCCCCTGTAAGATTAGTTTGATGTTTTTTGTGCATTTTACTTTTTTTTTTTTTTCTTTTTGCTAATTGGCAAATTTAACAATTAACAAATTCCTATAAATGAAGAGAATGATAACTTTGATTAAACAAAGACAAATGCATATTTCAATGTGTGATTTTTAATTTTATTTTAATGCAAGATTTATTTATTTTTATAGAATTTGTATTTAATCATGGTTAGAATCCTTTTAGAATGAAATTTTATATTGGAAATGAAGTGTTTTCAATTAAAAGAAAAAAAGATCTCTGCTGACTGGCTGAAAATCTTGCTGATAGATGCTAAATGTTACCCTTCTTGCTCGGTCTGTTGTAGGGATGACCATGATTTTCATTCCTCGACAATCAACTTGATGATTTTGTTACTGTTAAGCTAAGGTATTGTTCTGTTCAATCCTAGGAGGTTTACCCTCTCAAGCTTTACCATATCTAAGGAGTTTATTGCTAATTGCCTGAAGTTCTTTTACTGAGGAATACTGACAACACTGTTCAGCTCTTTTATGGTAGGCCAGATTTCACTTCACCTACTGTGCTAGCTTTTCAAAACCCCCACCTGGCCTTGTACTTCTTCAGAAGAGGATGTAAACCTACATGACATTTTTAAATGATTTTATTTTCACTCCAGTAAACGAATGAGAATATGTGAGTAGTTCACTGGTCAGTATTCATCTAGTTTATCAAGGTAGAATTTTATTATTGCTAAACTGCCAAACCTCAGCGTTTCATTACCAGTTGTAAACTGCAAACCAAAAATGTGAGAAAGAAATCTGGATAAGTTTACAGCAGTCATTTCAAGCGATAAAAATATCTAAAACTTATTAAAAATTAATTTTCCAGTTAACAAAGCATTAAAAATTTTTTTTTAAAGTTGAATCTAAATCCAAGAATGAAGTTTTGGCAGAATCTTAACATATATAAAATTAGGTATGTTTGTGCGTGTAAGGATGGGAGAGAGTAAATTCTGAAACTATCAGAGCATTATGAATTTTGTACATAGCTACTTGGCATAAGGATGGATAATGTGAACTATTTTTAGTTTTATTTCAGGCAAGCTTGAAAGCCTTCACCTTTTTTAACCATACATATTATACCTCAATTAATAAGTCTAATATATAAAACTCACTATGTCTATGCGTGTTTGTCAGTTTCCATTTTCTTCAAACTGCATTTCCTCACATATGCAAGGTTGCAAAGCAGTGTGAGGCGGGTCAAATTATTTTATTTTATTTTTTATTTTTTTTTTAACAGTCCTTTTATGGATCTTTAGCCAGTAAAAATAGCTGCTCAGGGGTCAAAATTGGAACTTCACAGGCATAAGTTGACTTGAAGTATTCTTGTATGTATGTGCAAATATATATACATTTATATGTTAAAGTTGATTCTTTTAGCTATTTCTTAGTCACGATAATCTGACAATAGCTCAAACAATGCTTAAGGTTAGAGTACTAAATGTTTTGGTTTCAATTCTAGCTGATCACACCCATGTCATATTGGGTACAATATAAGTTATAACAAACAATAGAGAGTCTGCATAAAGAAGGGCATAATTTGGTCACAACCTCCCTTTTAAAAATTCAAATATTTTGAATTTGCATCATTAGACACCAATTTTCTGTTTCCTAAGACCCATCTTCTATAATATAAGACATTTGTCTATGTCAAAAACTACTAAACAAATACCCATAAATTTAGTATTTTATTGATCGGCATTATCCCAGATGAATAGTATCTAAAATTTAGAAAAAGTTTGCCCTGGGGGCCTCTTCAATCTTATAAGTTTTCAATATCCTAGATAAAGTGGGTAGTGTCCCAAAAGTTAGTTAACTTGGTTATAGTGGTGCTCTATATCCTTGATATGTTTTAAAGGTTTGTCAAATACTGTAACACCTAGGATAAAGAACTTCTCTATCCTTTTGATGGTACTGCCATGATCCATAGTGCTCAATATCCTACATAGAACAAGTAACCCAAAGTGAGGTGACATAAAAAAACAAATTTCTCTTCTTGAGGAAGTGGAAGGTTCTAGTAATGCTTTGGCGGCATAAATGTTGCACAGATTATTTAACATCTATTTTGTTTTTGTAATGGCCCTGAGTAATGCTGGGTAGGCTTACTAGTTAAACTCAAATCCTAAATTTTATTGATTTTGCTGTAATCCATCGTTTAATAGATTTTGATGAAAATTGAGGCATAAGGTTTAGTAGCATTATTTCATGGTTTTAATCTTCATTAGGCGACATACAATGATATACAGTTTAGTTTATGGAATTAATTTTCATTATTAACTGGTAACAATACCAGTCCTGAAACTGCTATTAAAATTTGATTCTATACCCCCCCCCCTTTTTTTTTAATAAGATAACTAGCATTTTTGTAAGAGTTTTCAATAAAATGAAATTATTTAAATTGGAATTAATTTAAAATAATTAATTATTAAATACAAATCATGTTTTGTTATAAACAAAAAGGAGTGAAATAAAGATTGGAAGAATTCATTATGAACACAAAATATCACCAGTAGTAATACTATTTAATCTATAGGAAAGGGGGTTGGTGACAGAGAATGACTAGCTTCGAATTTGTCTTATTTTTTGGTTTTGCAAACTTAACCTAATTCAAACAATTTAATTCAAGCTTAATGGATGACCCAATGGATCACATATTTTTCCTGGTGTTATTTTGCCAATAAAAATTAAAGTACATATTATTGAATTTGCTTTGTATGATTAAATTTGAAAAACATACTTTACAAATTGATCAGAATTTAAAAATATTTCCCCCCTCCCAAAGCTTCTTTTTATTTGAAATTCTTTAAAGATTTATCCAACCTTTGCTGTGTACAATTATCTTAAGACTAAAACAATTTGGAGTTTCATTTTTGTTTAATTCCATCCAATAAATAATACAATGTTTGTAAAACGTGTGCACTAAACTATATCACTGAAAATATACTATTGTTTACATCTGTCCTTGAACACATCTGATTTTGAAAAGATGATGAATAAAAGTTACATAGAACTTTATTGGACGAATATGAGAGGAAAGTAGAAAACCTCTTTAAGGCACAGCATTTCGAAGCTAAATGCTTCTCATAAGAGGAAAAAACCGGCATTATAACACTATAAGGGCATACAAATAAAACCTGTTTGAGAACATTTAGATTAGAAATGAAAAAATGGGTGATTAATGGAAACTATTAAAGATGAGGATGAAAATCGAGGTGTATTGATATGGGGAGGAGGTAGACAATGAGGGAGGGATGGATCAGAAAATATGAAAATAAAATGGAGAAACATGTATTAATAAAAAAGTGAGTGGAAAAAAGTTTTTTAAAAACCCCTAAAACTTAAGTAGAAATATAGAAAAAATTTGAAACAAAAGGGATAGCCCAATCAAAGTTCTTGCTTTAGTAAAGATGATATTCTTTCTTGGCTTATTTATTATATATATATATATATATATATAAAAGGCACAGCCAAGGTTGTTTTTGTTTGTTTGTTTGTTTTTTTAAACAAAATAAAATCTATTATTCTTCAGCAACATTTTTTTTTCTAGAAAGATGAAAATGTCTGAATTTTATCACATGAAAAGCAGAATAATATAAAACTTCTATGATTTTTAACAGAATTTTTAATTTTCGAAAAAAAACAAAAAAAACAAAAACACCATCCGCCACCATTTTTATCTCAATGGATAACACCTTTGATTATTTTTTTTAAAAGGTTTTTGAACCAATTAACTTATTTATTTAATCATTTTTTTTGTTTTTTGTCTAAATAAGATTTAGGATGATTTGCTATAAGAATATGCAAAAAATATTATAACGTAAGTACCTGAATTTCAAATGATTCCATCTTTTCTATCGCTCTGTAGATTCTACGTGGCGGAATTAGAAAAAAAAACAACAACAAATATCCAAAATTTAATGATAGTTAAACTAAGATAGCCTTTATAGTCCCCCACACGTTAAACTAAGTCAAGCCTAAGTTAAAGGGAGAGATAACTGTTTGTAAATATGAACAACCGTGTGTAGGCCTTATGGTCTACCATAGGTGAGGTAATATCATGTAACAACAAATTGCCGAAAAAAAATTATTGTATTTTTAGTAAAATGTGCAGTTAGCGATTTTTTTTTTTTTTTTTTTTTTTTTTTTTATCACTTCTTCAAAGCATTTCCTATTTAATGGTATACTAGCATTTCAGCCAGGCGTTGCTCGGGTGTTTGGAGGAGTATGTTGAACAAAAAAAGAAAAAAAGCGGTAAATTTTTTTATTTGACTCCTATTATGACCCGTTAACATTTATTATTTTGGGCTCAAATCAAATTAAGTTAGATCCATGTCCAAGGAACCTATATCTAAAATTTCAAGTGTTTAGACCCAAAATTGTCGGAGGAGTTTGGTAGAGTACTCAAAGGTCAAATCGTTGAACTTTGACCCCCTTAACAGCTAAATTCCTGGCCGAAAACCGATCATATAGGTTTTCCCAAATCTCAGTACTCTGTATATCAAATTTCGAGTCTGTAGACTTAAAATTGACAAAGTTATTGCGTAGGGAAATGTACACAGGCACACAGAGACGGTCACTTTCATAGATATATAGATAGATAGACTAATAGATTAAACAAAAATATATATGTATACATAAATATATATGGAACCAATTTTGTGTTTACTGTAAAGATTTTACGCAAATATTATGCAAGTATGAATGATGTAGAATATCTGCATGAATATAATTACATGTAATAGTTAACTCTAGTTGATCATCCCATTAGAAAACTGAAAAAACTAATAGGGAATTAATTAAAATTAATGTTTAAAAGAATATGCAAATTAGCTAGATCTTTTGCTAGTGAATGCATTTCCACACCCCATATATAAGAAAATTGTATTTTCTTTTTAAGTAAATAGAAAATCGAGTTTTTAATATAAATATCAATACACACGAAAGAAAAATGAATTTATAGGAGTACAGATTAGCAGTATTCGGCTCACAAAACGAAAATTATTAAACCCGGATTTCCAACTTCTAACGTAGACCTGCACTACTAGGTCTCCTTCTCTAACATCAGTGGTCTACGTTCTAACCTTCCAGAGGTTGAAACCCAATTACAGGAGACTAAACCAGACATATTATTTCCAAGTGAAACTGGCATTGGACAGACCATTTCCCTAGATGAGTTCGTAATTAAAGGATACTCTAATTTAACTTCCAAATCTGACCCCCAAGATCGTCATGGCCATGGAATATGTGCCTATATAAAAGATGGCTTTCCATGTGGTAGGGACATCTCCAGAGAAGATCCTAACTTACCCTATATGTGCTTCCGGGTTGCACTAGCTCAAACTACTGCATTTATATTTGCTCTCTATCGCCCCCACTACAGTGGAGTTACTATCTTTAAAAGCATAGCTGAGAAAATTGACCACACCCTATCTGCTTATCCTTCAGCTAATATTCATGTCTGGAGACTTCAATGTTCACAATGTGGAATGGTTAACTCACTCAAACAAGACCGATGATGAGGGGAGGTTCTGTCATGATTTCTCCATTGCTTATGACCTCACTCAGATTGTTCACGAACCCACCCGTGTTCCCGATACTGACGGCCAGTATGCACCTCTTTCTCACAACTTGCCCTGAACTGTGTTCAGCTTCTGTTCTGTCTCCACTTGGATCTTCCAACCACTCAGTTGTATCAGTTAAGATAAAAATGAAATGTAATAAGTTTCCAGATGTACCTCTCCATCGTACAGTATATCGATATTCTATGGCTGACTGGGATAGCTTCTGCATATTTATATCAGATCTACCTCTGCATTCCATGTTTAAAAAGGATGTGTCCTTTATAGTATCACATCTGACAGAATGGTTAATCGTAGGTATAGACCGTTTCGTACCCTCGAAAAAATTCCAGCAAAAACCTAACAGCCAGCCGTGGTTCTCTCCGGAATGTGCTGCTGCCATTGCGCAAAGAAATCACTTTTTCCATTGCTTCCAACGTAATAGCAGTACTGAGACTAAAGCCGCTTTCAGAACTGCCAGTAACCACTGTAAAAAATTAATAAAGAACGCAAGAGAGTTGTATGCTCAGTCCAAAGTAGCTGAGCAGCGGCTTGGTTCCTACCTGTTTTGGCAAATAGCAAACAAAATCCTGAACAGAAGCATGTGCTCTATCCCAACTCTCATAAATGGACCTGAGGTAATCTCGTCAGCATCAGAGAAAGCCAAACTCTTTGCCAAGAACTTTGCAGCTAATTCTAACCTTTGCGACCAATGCTGCCAACCTCCAATATTTCCTCCTGTATCAGAAAACATGCTCTGTGATATACAAATATCTGTGCGTGATGTTACCAAGCTAATCAAAAACCTTGATTCCAGTAAAGCAACCGGCCCTGACGGTATTCCAATTATAGTACTCAAAAGACTTCAACCAGAACTTGCACCCATCCTTACAAAACTGTTTAAACGTTGTCTTAAAGAGAATTGCTTCCTGTAACCTTAGAAAATCTCATCAGTATGCCCTATATTTAAGAATTCAGATGATCGCTCATCTCCCTCACAGTACAGGCCAATAAGTCTCCTGTGCATCATGAGTAAGTTGCTGGAATCTGTGTTAAATAGAGAAGTAATCAACAATCAGCAAAAATAACCTTCTTAGTGACACACAATATGGTTTCCGTTCTGCTAGATCTACAGCAGATGTGCTTGCAGTTATATCTCATAGGATTTGATAATCTCTCGATGGAGGCAACCTTTCTAGGGCAATTGCTCTTGACATATCAAAGGCCTTTGATAGAGAATGGCATAAAGGTTTACTTCACAAGATCTCCAGCTATGGTATAGCTGGAAATGTCTTAATTATCAAATCATTTCTCTCTGATAGGTTTATAAGAGTAGTAGTTGATGGGCAGAAATCAGAAGCTCTTAGTATTAATGCTGGAGTCCCTCAGGGGTCCATCCTGGGCCCAACTCTCTTCCTGATCTATATTAATGATCTTCCAAATCACATCCTTAAATCATTCATAGACATCTATGCTGATGACTCTACTATCTATGGTAGCACATCTAAGACCTTAAACGACCAAGTTCTCTCTGATTCTCTCTCCTCTGATCTTGAGCAAGTGGTACTATGGGGAAAGAGGTGGCTTGTTACTTTTAATGTATCTAAAAAAAAGCTTTTATCTTTACATCATCAACGCTCTGATCTCCATCTGGCATTAATTGAAATGAATGGCTCTCGTCTTGGGGAGGCCTCATGTTTTGACAAGCTTCTGGGCTTGACCTTTACGCCTGATCTTTAATGGAACACATACATTAAATCCGTTACCAAGGCTGCTGGAAAAATGGTGGGATCCTTCTGTCGATCCAGTAGATATCTCACTGCTGATGCAATTTTCTATCTATATAAGAGCCAGGTACGTCCAAGGATGGAGTACCGTTGCCATATCTGGGCAGGAGCTGCTAGAAAGGACTTATCCTGCTTTGATAGAGTTCAAAATAGACTTCGTAGCCTTGTTGGGGATGTCCTTTTCTCTTCGCTGCAACCTCTATCTCACAGGAGAGATGTTGCGAGTTTTCTGCTTTATCGTTATTTTCATGGCAGGTGCTCGGCTGAGCTTCATTCTACGGTCCCCCCTTGCCAAACGTTCACAAGAAACACTCGTCTAGCAGAAAACACTATCACTAGTTTTCCCCACTCTTTATCTGTGCCTAAACCTAAGTGTAGATTCCATGATCAAAGCTTCTTTCTTAGAACTGCACACCTATGGAATTGTCTTCCTTTTTTCTGCTTTCCAGCTGACTACAATATAGTTGTCTTCAAGTCTAACATAAACAAGTTTTTGATGAGCTGTTCCATATAAGTTAACAAATTTACCGAATCTCCATTACTAACGGTTACTATATTGTCCAATTTCTACTGTACACTCTTTAACCCTTATCCTCGAGTGGCCTCTTGGCCTTGATAAGTGGTGATGCCTATGTTAAAAAAAAAAATTAATTTATTTTTAAAGATTTAAAAGTAGTTTTTTCATAAAAATAATGAAAATATATATTTCTTTTTAATCTGGAAGAGGATAAACATATTCAACGAATTTCACACTTCAAAAACAAAAAAGATGAACAATTAAACACATTCAAAATTCGGATTTTCTACCTTAAAATCTGATATGTGCACAGTTATTTTTGTTTTATCTACGATCTTAACCTTCCTCACAATACAATATATTTTAAGTTTCAGATGATTGTTGTACCCACAAATAAAAAAAAAAATGGGAGTTTTGTAGGCTATATATATATATATATATCTCAATTATGGAAAAAAAAAATATACGCCATTATAAAGTTCATTCTTCACTTAATCAGTAAAAATTTCATATTGATTGGATAATTACTTGATTTTTGGTAGATTTTTAAAGAGATTCTGTCAAAAAAAAATACTTACTCCCTCCTTCCATTTTGGCCGTGCCTAATAAATATAAATATATATATATATATATATATATATATATATAAATTTTATGTACGTAAATAATATTTAATAATAAAAATAAGTCGCATAAATAAGGGCAATTCATTCATGTGTGTGTGTGAATAACAAAAAGCTTGTAGCTCTTTAAAAAAAAAAAAAATGCTAAGATAGCGGAAAAAAATTTAAAAATCACATTGTTTCAAAGTTGTTAATATCGCTAAAAAACGCCAGCAAATCTTATATATACAAACAATCATGGAGGTGATAAGTAGTATTATGAATTCATCCGAACTTTATGAAATAGAAATAGTTTCGTAAATAACACTTTTCTTGGGTAAAGACTAACAGCATGTGTAAGGAAGACTTTTTTTTATAATATAAACTAGCGGGGGGTACCTAGCGTTGCCCGGGTGTTTGTAGGTGTGTGTATGGGAGAGAGTAAGTAATAACCCTGTTTAAATATCATTAAAAAAAAAAAAAAAAGACGATGTTAAAAAATCGGAAAAAAAAAAAAAAAAAAAAAAAAAAAACCGGAAAAAAATGGCATAAAAACCTGTCGGGTCGAACCTGCAATCTTAAGATAACAACGCTGTGTGTGTGTGGGGGGGGGGTAAACTAAACAATAAGCAAAGTAATAACCCTGTTTAAATTAAAAGAAAAAAAACGTTGCCCGGATGTTTAAAGGTGTAATAGAAAAAAAATAGTTTTGGTTGGGAGGCGGGATTGAACCCGGAAGCCTTGACGTGGAGGTGGAAACAAAAACCAACCACTTAACCGTATCAGGCACAAGTGAGAGTAATTGATTAGCGTGTTAAGTTAAGGCTTATAAAGCGAGTGAAAGAGGTTTGATTGACAGGTAGACGCTAAATGAGTTCATCGTGGGAGTGTTACGATGACGTGGCAGTATTTTTAGTTTTCGCTTCCCCAAGATGATGGGGGGGGAGCAGCTCCCCATTTAAAGAGGATTGTCCAAATCGAATAGCAATTGTCTGATATAAGGAGAGACTCCACATTGATCAAAAGCTGATTGCTTTCTGGACGTTTCGGCACGAAAGCCGAGACCACGAACCGTTTGAATTTAGTTTCACTGTATTTATACTAAAAAGCCAAACAAACAGGCGACAGAGCGAAATAGCGCGAATCTTATAAAAGTCAATGTAAATAAATCTAGACGCGACGTGCATTCGCAAATCGTAGATGTTATTATTTAGACGGTATATAAAAAGTTCTAAGACATAGTAAGCCCGTTGAAAATGCCGGCAAAAAAAGCCTTTGCGAGACATACATAAAATGATCACACACATTTTGCCTTTTATATATATAGATAGGTTAGCAAAAAATTAATCTAGGGCAAAAACTAGATATATTCGTTTTTTTTTAAAGAGGTTGTGTTGGATTAACACTGTTGGAGTGTCACGATATAGGATACTTTTCTGTTTTTAAATCCCCGAAACAGTTTTTCATTGTAAACAATCAATTATTCTTACAATAATATTAGGACCTGCATAAATTCCTATAAGCAAACTAATGCAGTGATTACAAGAGAATAATTGACTTTACAAGGAAAGGAGTTTTCAAACAAAGGATTTTAGATTAAAAGTTGTTTTTGTTTTTATTGATATAGTTTGGATAACCTAGCATGGCTACTTATCCAGAAAAGTTTTCAATCATAGTTTTGATAAGCTTTATTTCCTCAGGCCCAAAATAAGCATTTGTGAGATTTATTTTGAAAAATAAAAACATCTTAAAAATGAAAACCCAAGACAGCCACATTTTTAGTCTTAAGAAATAGTTTATGATATAGCTATCATAAACCTGGATGTGTAGTTATGCTATGATTTTATGAATAAAACTTCTATTAAATACAAATAGCTCTATTTATTATTGAACACTGTTGTATAAACACAGTAAAAAGTCTTCAGATTTATACCTAATGCTTATTGAATTTCACCCTTTATTTATTCCAATTCGTTTGTTTATGAAGCTCAACGTATGTTAAATATAACAGAGCATATACAAATAAATGACAAAATATCCATATTCCAAGATGCGGTTCATCTTACGGTTTATTTCTTTCAACGTGTCAAAATGTTCAATTCTTAACAGCACCTGTTTCATAGCACAAAAACAATCATATAATAATGTCGGTTTTTGAATATTTTCCATCCCGACTAATCGGAAGAGTAAAAACTCATCAATTTTAAAAAGAAAAGAAAAAAAAATTTGGGTAAGATTACTTAAATCCCCAAAATAGTTGCATTGTGTTTTAGGATATTTACGCCATCTTTTCTAAAGATGGTTAAATACCATAAAACACAATGCAATTACTCTTCAGATTTTTTCGGATTTAAGTAATCATGCCCAATTTCTTTTTGGTTGACTACAGCTAGACAGAATCAATAAGGATCTCTATACACTCCTGTCCTAAACCCTATACCCCTTATCAGTACATATGGTCATGGGTGGGGGTTCTATCTCCACAATTCTAAGAAGAATTTGTAAGCCAACAAAACTTTACGACTATTTTATTATATATATATATATATATATATATATATATATATATATATATATATATAAACATTTGGAATTGTAACAGCTTCTAATTTTTCAATTACTTCAATATTTCACACCCATAAATGCTTCAAAGTGAATAACATATTTCTTTCTAGGCATTAGTATCAAAATATACTTATTGTAAGAAAGCTATACAGGAACTGGTGTTTAGATATGAGATGTCATCAGACTGAACTGCGATGAGTAACGTTCCAATCCCTTTGCAAAAACACTAAACACTTTATTAGATTAAGATAAACATCTTTCACTTATAAAAAAAGGCATTTGTAGAATCTTACTCATTGCCGTTGAAGTCTCTTGGACAAAAACACAAGTTTTTATGTAGCTTACTTGCCGTAAGTATGTTTTTCATACTATTTGTATGTAACAATAACATAAACCAAACTCGGTCCTGGATATGACCTTAAACTATATCCAGTGATGAGGCCTCAGCTTGCGGGCTTTTGGGAGTGTGGAGCGACCCTTTAATTGCCATTGCTCCCAGGTCCACTCTGACCCTGTGTGGTAGTACCTATTAGGGTCTCAACTATGGGTTAAATAGAAACCGACTTGAAAACACAAATATATTCTATTAAAAAAAATTTCTTAAATCTTTAGATTCGGCATTAAATAACCTGAAAAGGGTTGACATGCCGTAAAATAACGAACCAACCAACCAAACTCAATCGGAACAAAACCAAATTAAGATGGCAGATTTTGGACGAAGAGCTCAATATCCTATCTGATAAAGCGATATCAATAATAAATTAGAATAAATTAACACTTTACTGCAGTTTCATGGCATCCTGTCATCAGAAGTATATCAAAGTGGCATGAATTGACTCTTTTTGTTAATGCCAGTCAGATGCACTTCTGATCATTGGTGATGCTGTGAAACTTCAGCAGAGTATTGAGTTAAGTGTATTTGATCATCTATAGTATATAGATAGTTGTCTCAGTATGTTTATATGTCTGGCTAAAACTAAAAACAATTAAACAAATACCCACAAAGTTGATATTTTTTCCGATTGGCATTGCCTCAGATGAATAATATCTAAAATTTAGAAAAAAAAAAGAAAATTCATTCTTTATCCTAAACTAAAACAGATTTCCTAGTGTGTGTGTGTGGGGAAAGTTCTAGACCGATCATGTACTAACTAAAGGTAAGTAACCGATTTTTAATCAATGAATTAATTCCCTCATGCCAACACATTCCTGAAGGAATCTATAGAAACGAGTTGTCTAGATTTATATCCAGAGAGAAGAATAGGCTGAGCAGAGAAGATTGATTTTGAAAGATATATTCTAGATAATCCATTGAATGACGTGGGACATTATTTTTATTTATTCTTTTTTTTTTTTTTAACTTTACCAACCTCACACCGGATACAAAAAATTTAATGAAAAAAATTGCTCCACATCAAATTTTAAGTTATATTAATACGTTTTTAAAGAGTAATTGCACACATCAATAATATTATTGCACTTGGTAAAATCCTAAATTATCAAACCATTATGAAGTATGGAATATGTAGTCTAGGCAGCAGGGTTAGTAAGGTGGGCATACTATTTTATTGATTTATTGTATTTAAAAAAATTTTTTTTCTGCAAACCTTAAACTGTTTCATACTCCACAAAGAAAACAAAAATTTAAACATAATGCTATTTTTATTGCTTACTAGTAGGGAGATCCGACGTTACTCAGGATTGAATGAGAGTCAACGAATGTTCCATCCTCCGATACTTCTTTTATCAAAATCTGTGAAATTGCCCATTTGTCAATCAAATTGATTGTCTGCTCAGAAACTTACCTAAAAAGCTGCAGTTACTTAGTCTCCATTACCCTGTAGAGAACCTACCGCTTATTTTATGGAATTATTTATATATGACTTGAATTAAAGTTTAAAATGTCAAAGTTTAGTATCATGTTTCAATTGTACTCTAATCAATAACATTAATTTTGAACGGGCTTCTATTTTATCAAAGAACCTACTATTTTATACGCTGGACCCTTTTGCTTGTGTGTAAACGTGTTAATTTTCATCACGCGCCGACTGTTCCTTCTTTTAATGGATTTTTTTTTAATATAAATTTTTGATACATGGATGTATTCTGATACAGAATCTATCCAAGAACACTCCCAGGCACATAAAGAAAGTACATTTGTGTAAGATTAAAAAAAACAAAAAATCCAATTGTTTTGGAGTCCATGAGGAGCGAACTCCCACACAGTGCCTTTATATATATATATATATATATATATATATATATATGTATAATATATATTTTCTTTTTCTTTATCCATCTGTACGAACATATAAAGGATACACTGCATTTAGACAAGCTCACTTACAGAATGCTCATTCCAGGACGACTATAAACAATATGTAAGGCATTTTGAGCTACCCATTTTTATATTTAACGATATATGAAAGACACAAGTATACTCTGTCCATCCCGTAAGTGACAAACCTAATTTATTTTTGTCTGCTTACGTAACTAAGCCAAATTTTGAGAATACAGCAAGAATCTGAGTAACAAGATAAACGATGCCTTGCAATAATAATAAACTGTC
Organism: Euprymna scolopes; assembly: GCF_053919585.1. NCBI lineage: Eukaryota > Metazoa > Mollusca > Cephalopoda > Sepiida > Sepiolidae > Euprymna > Euprymna scolopes. The sequence continues at coordinate 75,889,133 of NC_136500.1, read as the reverse complement.
CCATTGTAGGAAATCATGTCATTTATTTTAACTTGTAGGTAGGGTGCGGTTTTGGGGGATGGAGAGGGTGGGGGGGGGGGAAGGTCACACCTCCTAAATGATATTTTTAGATGAAAAAATGTCCAAATTACTCACCATGCTGCCTAGAATACATTTCCCATAATTCATAGGTTCACGAGCTCTCCCTTCATATGTAGGTATTATTGCCGTTCAAATGCACGCACTAGTCCGGTTAAAATATTATTCTATTACTAAAAACTTGATGTACAGCCATTCTTTTCTCTAAATCATCTGTATTTAGTTTATTTTAAAAGTTAACTTTGGCATTTTGGGGAGGGGTTAACAACAACAACAAAAAAATGTCTATTAATGTTACCTAGCATATATATTCCCTAATTAATAATAAACTTTTTATTAGTTTAGGAGTGAATTTTATATATATATATATATGAGAGAGAGAGAGAGACATATACACACACACATATATATAATATATATATATATATAGAGAGAGAGAGACATATATATATAGAGACATATACACACACACACACATATATATATATATAGATATATGTATATGTATGTATGTATTTTAAAAAGCCCCCCCCCTCTTTGGGTAGAGCACTGTCGTAAATAATCTCACTCGCTACTTAATTTGCCTGAAACATGCAGAGCTCTTGGTTTGTTTAGACATTTGGACAGATTAGTTGCGGGCATCGCTCCCGTGGTCAAGCGGTAGAACTGCCGACAGTCAACACGACTGTTCCAGGTTCGATCCTCAGCTTGAGAGAGGTGCTAGTCTAGCAGCACTGATTAGTTGTGATACAATGAAACAGGACTGTATGTCGATGACTACAAATATATATATATAATATAATATATATATATATATATTATATATATGTGTGTGTATGTGTATTAAATAGTAAAGTTTACAAAAAAGAAATGTCCATGTTGCAGTTTAGGAGTAAATCCTATACACGTAACATAACTTTAGAGATATATATTTTACTCTATATAAATGGAGATATATATTGGGAAGAGGGGGGGAATCCTTCAAATAATAGCTGTTATCAAGAAACTCTTTTTGAAATAACTATGAATGGCCATAATTCTCATCCTTATCATGGAACTAAATCCTGGCACCTTTAGAAGTATTGTCTGATAGAACCAATAGCTTTTATTTTTCGATTTAATTGGGAAAATGCAGTCTTAGAAATGTTTATATATTTGTATGCCATTGTTGTTCCAATGACTACCGAACACCCATTAACTCTTATTTCTGAGTGGCCTTCAGTCGTTGATCATGAGTTGACTCCCCCCCTCGTAAAAAAATATGTATAGGATTCCCTCCTAAACTAATTAACCGAGCATTATGAATGTGGAAACACAACTGCTTAGCAAATGTAGGCTATATTTATTTTAATTTAATTTATGCAAAACGGGTGGAACCAATCTCTGATTTTTTGTAAAATTTTAACGCAATATGTGTTGGACATCAATAATAAATATTCGGGGGGGGGGGACAACCTTCTATTTGAAACTTCAGATATTCCAGATTTGTATAAAACTAAATCCATAATCTTTAGACATCAATTAAGCAAAAAAATTTCTGAATTTCAATTTCTTGTTAAGCCTTAAGCTTTGGATATTTTCAAGAATCATGTAATGAATTTGGATCAAAATTAGAATATAAGGATTCAAGACACAAGGTTTAGTAGCATTACATTTTGATTTTAATTTTCGGATAGGATACAAAACTTCTCTTCGAGGTGGATGGAGGTAATTTGATATTTTTCTAGTTTCCTTATATCCATAATTTTGCAGCTAGCATTTTTTAACACAGAAATGTAAGAATTATGTAAGATTGAAATTAACTGAAAAGGTGATAATGTCCTGACCTCTAGTAGGTTAGGATTAGCGGTGATAAGATGTGAACTTTTCGAGGCGGAAAGTGAAGGTGACCTTCAAAATGATCCCACTTGTAATTGGTTATAGAACTGATGACTTTCACGCCTCAATATGCGGATCCCTCTATTGCCTCGGTCGAAATGAATAATTCTCTCATTTAAGAAGTGTCTTGTTTTATATAATCCTGTAAGGAAGTTGATGAAACTACTCTTCAACACGACCTGCATATAATCTTAAAAGATTTCCAGTGGTGAGGGCTTCTTTAGGGACTGTGGAGTTGCCTCTTAGTTACCATTGCTCTAAAGTTCACTTTGGCCCAGAATGGTAATACTTAACGCATCTGATAACAGATCAGGCTGTCTGCAGATACTGGTTTCTTGACCTAAAATGCACCAAATATTGATGTTATTTCTTTTTTGTCTTTCCTTTTCCAAAACTCAATCATGTTTTGCAAAGTCAAAAACAAAAGCATTTACTTCTACAAATCAACATAACCAAACCTCATGAATAAATATTTGAAGATATAAAGAACTTGAAGCATAAAACTTTTTGTAAAATTACTGCATTTGGCATTAAATAATCTGAACAGGGTTGGTGTGCCATAAAACAACCATACCAAACCTCTTTAACACTACAATAAACACAGCCAATTCTCAACTCTAGTGTTCTTTCTCAGATGTCAAAAATTCAACAACTCAATTCGTCCATAAAGTAACTGTTCTCTTCATATGCAAATGAATACCACCTATAAACAATCTAACTAGTCTCATGTTTTCTTTTTTTTTTCTACTGAAAACCAAATGGCCAGTGTACAAAACAGAACACACACTTCAAAGCTGGTAACTCTTCATTTTTTTTCTCCATTGTTACAGTAGGTAACCTGTAATCCTCTTTTCTAGTTTAAACGACATTTTGATAAGCTCTTAGATGGTGGATGCGATGATTCTGAATCGAGTTTGAGCTTTGAACTCTCCTGGAAAAAGTGGGTAACACTCAACTGGACCTGAATAAAGGTCGCAAAAACATGGGACAACCTGCACCGATAGAGCTATATACAGGACACTCGGTGACCCTGTGGCGCCGACGTGTAAACTATTGCACACATCCTCACAAAACGCTGACCTGAGAGATGCTTTGGACACTGTCTGACGATGGATCTCAAGATTAAATGAAATGCTATGATGAGCTGTGGTGGATGTGATGATCCTGAACATGGTTTGAGCACTAGAAGTGGCTCTCCAACCAACCTTGTCCCTGCCATAAAAGGGTTAGGTTTTTAACATGTAATTTGAAAATTAAGGAAGTGTTAAAAGCATAGGTTACAAACAAGAAAACTAGAAGAAACAAAACTTACTTTGCTGCAATAAGCAAATCCATCTCACTAAGAAAAAAAGTGAGCCTACCAATTATCTGTATTCTCATTGGTTAAAAAGAAAACAGATTATGTAATGCCTGAAATCTAGTGACTTAGAAGAAAGTTGAAGACTGAAGCAGAAGTCTGATTGTGAGCTGCATCACTTTTGACTGAGGCAACAAGTAAATTATGTTTGTATTAATTTTGTGAAATTGAGATTTTATGATCAAACTAAGAATCACTGAACATGGTTCCTTCTGATACAAAGATTCCATACATTGTTCTATAAACAGGATCATCAAAGAAAAATGGTTTAATGGATGTTAAAGGAACAATTTACATGGAATTTAGCCAACTATTGATGAGACTGTATAGGACATACACATATTATTCATGAACATTTGTTAGAAAGTAGAGAGGCTCCAATATGTTAAGAATCTTGCACAGTTAAACATATGAATGGATTGTCACAATCGCGAACAAAGCCAAAGAAAATACAATTAATGTAAAAGCCCAATCCAAATCTGAGCAACATTTTAAATAAAATATTAAACAAACTATTTAAATAAAATAGTTATCTCCTCTACATGAGTCTATCAGAAAACTTCATTCAATATTAAATGATCCATTGATGTGTGATAAATCAGACCAAACTGTGATAAGCTCTTAAGACTGAATTCACTTCAAATCTCAAATGGAAGATGTGTATCCAGTTTATTGCTAAGGTTGCAGAAAAAATTGATTCTACCACTCCAGGAAGTACCAAACTTTAGATGCAATCCTCTAGGTATATAATTCATAGACATCTTAAGGTGTAGGAGTGCCATCTACATCCGCATGTGTCATTGTTTGGCAATAGAGAGGATGGGCAACATCCAGGTATCTACAGTATGCATGATGCAAATTGACTACCATCCTCCCAGCAAGACCATTACACTTCTTCTGAACCCATACTTTGCATTGGGAGCATTTAATGGATCTAAAAGAAAAAAAACCCATCTCAAACTGGAAAGTTTGCAAACAGAAAAAAAATACATGTATCTATATAGAATAAAGGAAAAGAAACATTTCATAATGTAAATAGTGAATGATTTCTTTCCAAATTCATTTCAGACCGAGGTGGGTTAACTCAGTTGGTATTTTTCTCCTTTCTTTAAACACTTGAGATGGTTTAGTTTAGCAGTTTTTAAATATTTAACTTTTGCATGACACAATGAAACTAGAATGCCTACTAAACACTATCCTAGAGTGTCTATGGTTTCTCTGTACAAGGATTTTTCAAGACAACCTTGCATGAAGATACTTTCACTATAAATAAACCTTGACTAAATATTCAAAATCGCAAAGTATTCACAGCCCAAATAAGATCCCCTCATTATGGCTAACCCACACTGGTTTTCGAGAAATGGTGCATCATCTCAGTGATGTTACCTCAAGTAGCAGCACTAAGCTAGATACTCCATTAGACTAGATGAATTCTTGTCTTGGAATCCGGTAAGACCAAGTGGCCACAAGAAAGATATACTATAACATACTTAAATAGTCAATTGGGAAGAGCAAAATTATACTCAACTTCTTTACTAACTCAGTGTTTGAGATGTAAAGGAGAACTTAATGAAATATCTATGTATCCCGTATAGAGATCAAGTGTTAGTTACTAGGAAGGGGCTTCTTGATTTCTGAGAACTTTAACTAAAGTAAAATGAAACAAAAAAAAAAGTATAATTTTTGTGTGTGTGTGTGAGAGAGAGAGAGACTTCTGTATACGGTGTGTTCTCTACCAAACTACTGTCAATTTTTTATCTGCAGGCTTGAAACTTGATATATACGGTATTCGGACCTGTGGAACAAATTCGATTTAGTTTTAAGCCAGTAAAAATAGCTAATAAGGGGTCAAAATTGAAAAATTTGAACTTAGCATGTATAAGTCAACTTAGTTTGCCTCTATGCATGTGCAAATATACATTTATATGTTACACTCAAAATTTTTAAAACTTTGATATCCATCTGTTATTAGATCATATGGTAATGAATACCACTGGAGAGATGAATGTTTAGGTTTCGATTCTAGCTGATAGTACCCAAGTTATATATGTGTGTATTTTTTGAAATTATTACTATATATTGAGTACAATATAATAATAATAATAATAATAATAAAGAGAATTTGCTCTATAATAATTTATGCAGATTCTATATTATATTTAAGCATATTTTATGATCAGGCAACACAGGGTGGAGTGCTTGTGTGTGTGTATGTGTGTGTGTGTATATATATATATATATATATATATATATATATATATACACGCACAAATACATTCGTCTTTATTATAGTGTGGGGGGATTAATTTTAAAGTTATTTTAAACTCCTCCACCCTAAATAGATTCCACTTGTTAAATCGTGGACGTCCATGTTCATAATCATTCAGTGGATGACCCATCCTGTTGATCGTTTGACTTCTGTTGATGGTAACGCTCTTTATTGAAATACAAGTCTTCCTAATTACAGGTGCATTTAGACACTCCCACTGAACTGTAAGCACAGGTGTAACTAGCGGGTGCACTTCCAGGCTTTAAAAAAGTTAAACTACAGGTAAACTTGATGAATATAAAAGAACATAGATGCACAATCTATCACCAAAGTAGATTTGGTATCTGTCTGAAACTGAAACTATACCATTACTCTTTCAATGCTTGCTAGTCTATTTCAGACTAATATTAGGTAGTAGAGTATCTGTTATGTTTTCATCAGACCATCCTTCCGGGTATTGACTTCTTTGAAGGATGGAGGAATAGTATATGCTTGTTCGTCATATATACTAGCAAAATATGTGACCGGAGAGTACAAAGTAAATGATTGTTACATTCACGACAGGTGAATTATGCTTTTATAGTGTTTGCACTAATATTCATATAAAAGTATAAAATTACATCATGATTTATATAAGAAAATTTTAAATTATTATTTTTGATGACCGAAAGTATTTTAAAAAAAAAAAAAAAAAAAATTGACTTTTTATATATTTTATATTTCTTTTTAATTCGCTTCAAGCAGCAGGGTTTGTGTCGCTTGATATTTACTTTTTTGTTTCTCCATAACCTTTAAAATTATTTAATTTGGGACATTTTTTTTTTGGGGGGGGGGTATATTTTATATATATATATTAGTGGCCTGGCAAGACCACAGAGGAGACTACCGAAGCATCAAAATTGAAGCTGTCATGATCTTCTGTAATGATGTATATTACACAAATAACTATACATTGATCTTTATACAGTGAAACTTGTTACAGCTGTTGTAATCTTTAATCTTATCAGTTGCATCTTTTGGAATTGGGGAACCCTCTAGTTGAATTTGAGAATCTTTTAAAGGTTTCCGAGTTTGAAAAGATGCACTTAAAGGTCATTCTTACACAGGCCATAATGTTATGAATATAACTGCCAAATAAGATGAACCCCCCCCCCCCCAAAAAAAAACAAGTAGTCAGAATAATCCAAATATCAGTTATGCTTTCATTAAAACTGATCAAGACTTTAAACCTTATTATATGGTGTTACAATATTTATAATATCCTTCTCTATTTTATTAACAGGTTTTTCCCTGTGGAAATTACACTTCAGCAGCGTTAGCAGTCATAGGAGCCTGATGACTGAGTATAAGCTGGTTGTGGTTGGAGGTAAGTAGCAATTAAAATACAAAAAAAAAAAAAAAAAGGAAAAAACTTTAGGTTGACCAGACAGTTCAATTGGTTTTCTTTAAAATTCAGACTCCTGAAATATTTAAGGTTTGACTTCAGTCCAAACTAAAATGTGTTGACTATATGTGAAATCGACAATCGGCATCAGCCTATGAAAATCATTCCAACATTCTTATTTCCTTTTAAGTTCTCTGCCCAGATAGATCTGGTTCCTACTTGGAGCATAACTCTATAGATTTTTTTTATGGTATTCCCTTGTTCCCAGAATCTTCTAAAATTCACATGGAATTTGTTTCTACTGCTTCAGTAATTCCTTTCATCACATTCGTCTTTCCTGTTCACATTGTTGCTATATTTGTCACGGTCCTGCATAAGAACTCATTTGCAAACCCACTACAATGCATTTTAATTCAGTTGTGATGCATGGTAATCTATAAACATTGTTAATTCACTGTTTAATTATATATTGTCAGCCCATTTTTGTTTACACATCTAAAAGCACTGTATGCTTTCCTGGACTTCCTTTGTTACTACTACCCTCTCTTTCAGAGCCATATATTTGCTAGGTAATAGATTCCCACAGTTCAGCTAATTTCACCCCCCCCCCCAGGTCAGCTTTACCTATGCTGACCTTTCGCCTTTCCCGCCTCCTGTTAGTGTTATTCTTGAAGCATTTGTGCACTTGTTAGCCTTAGTTGATCCTCAACTAAAATATATACTAGTTGATCTACCTGTTCTAACATACATTGTGAAATGTCTTGCATTGTTACTTTCAATAGCAAAATAAAATCTCTACATACGTGCAGGGTCTTTATATCTATTTGTTTTTTATAGTTGCCTATTGCCGCCATTTCAGAAATAAGTTTCTTTTCGTGAAAAAAAGTAACATAAGGAGACTTCACTGAGAGTTTTAAGTTTTATTCAGCGAGAATCCATTCTGTAGATAGACTAATGTTCCAATAACTAATTATGTACTTAACCTTCTAATATATTCAAATGGGTGACCCATGTGAACAAAGACATTAAAGTAACATCCACTTTAGATTACAAGTTTTCTGTTATTGGCAGTGTCTCATTCACATAGCTTCCACAAGGAGACTGATTTGAAAATTTTTGTTTCTCTCAGCTCGAAAACCTGACATTATCGTTCCACTCTGTTTTGTCTATCATTTAGTGTGACCCTTATCAAAATCCTTACTAGTTAACTTAGTTGCTGCTAACATAGGGTCTCTAACATGTCATTTAAAATTTTCTGAAAAGAGATTGCTCTTTTTTTTTTAAAAAAAATTATTTAAAAAAAGCAAGAAAAAGAACATCTTGGATTCGAATGTAATTCTTGAGACTTTTTTGTGTATGCAGATTTTAGCATCTTTTGAGAGTGTACAACCTGAAACATTGCAACGAGAGAAAGGTGTGTTTTTTTTCTTCATATTCAATTTAATGACCATTTTGTACTGAATGACTTTTAGAAATTGTCTTCCAAACAAACCCATCTCTGCCCAGGTCTTTATTTAACCATCTTTCTCCCAAGTCCAGTCTTATCACTTCCTCTATTTTCCTTGATCCTCATCTAACTGACCATGCTGCTTCAACTATTCTACATTTACTAACCCAAGAACTCTCATCTATTTTTTTAATGTGGCCATACTATCAAAGTTTCCTTTTCTGTATACATTTCTTTGTACTGTCCTGATTTAATCTACCTCTGAAGTCATCAGATCTAAGTCTGTTTTTAAGACTCGCATTACACATCCATCATATCATTATTCTGTCATTTTTCTGTGCTGCTGTGTTATTAGAGTGAGATTCGAAAATTGAAATATTGAATTTCAAGTAAAACCAATTGTCATGTTGCAGCAATGAACATATCCAAAAATTACAAAAAATGATAGGGTAGAAAATTAATTAGTAATAAAGTTTTCAACGAAAAATAGCTAAAATTGAGTTTTGCAAAAACAAGTAAACTGAACAGTTTGAATTGTAACAAGGGACATAATTTTCTGAAAACTTGAAAAAAAAAAAAACTTAGACCAATTTATCAAAACTCAATTTTTGCTAATTGTCTTCAAAAACTGTTTTCATTAATAATTAATTTTCTACCTTTATCGTTTTTCGCAATTTTTGGATATGTTCAGTATTGCGATATGACAGTTAAGTAGGTACCATTCATTTTACTTATTTCGTTCTAATAACAAAGAAGCACCCATTTTTCTCTTTATAACAGATGTTCTGGACTCTCACTAATTTAGATTTACTTACAGACATCACATCCTTGATAGATTATGGTGGTCATGGGTTGAATTGATATCTGTCATTAATTTCATTTTGTGGGATGTTTTCCCTGCATCTCTGTAAGAGACTTTATTCATTGGTCTATCTTGCTGTTATTTAGCCAAAGCTGTAAGTTTGAATAGTGAAAGAGTGGCAGCTTGGATCAACGAGTTACATCAGTAAGGCATACGTGACAAAATCATGCAAGCAAAGTAGATGAGAAAAGTGGTCACACCCTATTAAGAGTAGGGGTGGGTGCATGGCATAGGCATCTAGTATTCTGTCGCATACAATAACTCGTGTGTTAAAGTGTTTAATCTCTCTTCTTTATTTCCTTGTGACAGTTCTATGCTTTTAATAAACTTTAAATAAAATGATTTTTTTTCACTCCCGACAAGGCATATTGTCACTGGGAATGTAAAGGGCTTATTTGGAATAATGTCTAACAGGGAACTGTGGGGAGTTGACCACTGAGAAGTTTGTTCACATTACATTTAAACTTCAGTGGGTTAGTACAGTCAGAAGCAGGAAATGGTGAGGGAATTCCAAAGTCTAGCAGTCGGAGGGAAGATAAAGCTTTTCTGCATCTGGGAACCTCAACAGTGAAGGGGTAAGATTTTGCTGCTTGTCAGGTTAGTCGGAAGTATGTATGTTGAGGGAGCACAAGTGCTAGGAGTTAATCAGAGCACATTTAATTAAAATACTTGTAAAACTGGCACAGGGATGTGACATTGCGGCAATGGGACAGAGGTTAACTGATAGTGCAAGACCTTTTTTTTGGACCCTATCTAAGAGGGAGAGCTTAGTGATAGATACACCGAACCTGAGATGTTGAGACGAACCTGGGTTTATGGCGAAAGGTTTTGTAACAAGTTTAAAATATTTCAGTGATATTCACAGATTGAATACTCATCTATTAAATAGGTAATTTGGTATCTGTCTGAATCCGAAACAATACTATTCATTTCTTCATATCTTATGAATCCAATGAGTCTATTGTTGACATTGGTTTTCCTGATATCTTTCAAATCAGAATTCTTTTTAGAAAGACAGTGGATATTTACAGGAGGAATTGCATGAAGGTTGCCAACATCCTAAGTGAAAGTGTTTCTGTGGAACAAGCTGGATTAGCACACACAGGTCACCTGTCTTATGTTTATTTATTTATTTTTTTTTTTTAATAACAATAAACAAATTTGCATTATCTGGATTACCATTTTCATCTTGAATGTTATTCTAATAATATTTCGGCCAATGTAACCTCTGACTTATTCAGGTGTATCTTGTCGAATTTAGGAATCTGTATGGAGCCCTTTATTTAATCCATGTGGTTAGCATGCTCCTGTTCTGTCAGGTAGACTGGGTAAAATCATAAGCAATTTGCAATTGTATTAATATCACCCACACTGAGGATTGAGCCTGGTATCTCCAGCAGGGTGCTATTTGGAACTGAATTTTACTTTGTACTTTATCTGTTATATAAATTAGTTAAGCTTGTGACTGACATAGCATATACATTAGCAGTATATATAAGATGATTCGTCTGTTATGCAAAGTTGACTTAATTTTAAGTAGAATGTTTTGATTTCATCATTACTATAGAACAGAACTTACATCCAGGGGTCAATTGTTCTGTTATCATTGCATGTGGTTTTAAGCAGGTTGTACTGAAGTATTTGCTAAAGGCAACTTCAGAGTTACAGATTTTGCAGTAAGGCCTTATCGTTCTCTCATGTGCAACATCTGGTATTTCCAAATGGTCACCCATTTGACATTGTTTAACTTTGGTGATCTGATGGAGTCAACCAGTGTGTCAGCGTGATCATGCCATATATTATACATGAATATATAACTTAAGATTTTAAATCTTGAAAAGAGTATTGAAAAAATGCACTTTCAAGATTTAAGAAAATTGACCACGCCCTATCTGCTTATCCTTCAGCTAATATTCATGTCTGGAGACCTCAATGTTCACAGTGTGGAATGGTTAACTCACTCAAACAAGACCGATGATGAGGAGAGGTTCTGTCATGATTTCTCCATTGCTTTTGACCTCACTCAGATTGTTCATGAACACCCCCCCCCCTTGTTCCCGATACTGACGGCCAGTATGCAAGTCTCCTAGACCTTTTTTTTCACAACTTGCCCTGAACTGTGTTCAGCTTCTGTTCTGTCTCCACTTGGATCTTCCGACCATTGAGTTGTATCAGTTAAGATAAAAATGAAATACCTCTATACTCTATGGCTGACTGGGATAGCTTCCGTACATTTATATCACATCTACCTCTGCATTCCATGTTTAAAAAGGATGTGTCCTCTATAGTATCAGACCTGACAGAATGGTTAATTGTAGGTATAGACCGTTTCGTACGTGGTTCTCTCCGGAATGTGTTGCTGCCATTGTGCATAGAAATCACTTTTTCCATCGCTTCCAACGTAATAGATCTACTGAGACTAAAGCCGCTTTCAGAACTGCCAGTAACCATTGTAAAAAAGTAATAAAGAACGCAAGAGAGTTGTATGCTCAGTCCGACAAGTCCAAAGTAGCTGAGCAGTGGCTTGGTTCCCACCAGTTTTGGCAAATAGCAAACAGAACCCTGAACAGAAGCGTGTGCTCTATCCCAACTTTCATAAATGGACCTGGGGTAATTTCGTCAGCATCAGAGAAAGCCAAACTCTTTGCCAAGAACTTTGCAGCTAATTCTAACCTTTGCGACCAATGCTGCCAACCTCCAATATTTCCTCCTGCATCAGAAAACATGCTATGTGATATACATATATCTGTACATGATGTTGCCAAGCTAATCAAAAACCTTGATTCCAGTAAAGCAACTGGCCCTGACGGTATTTCAATTATAGGACTCAAAAGACTTCAACCAGAACGTGCGCCCATCCTTACAAAACTGTTTAAACGTTGTCTTAAAAGGAATTGCTTCCCGTCACCCTGGAAAATCTCATCAGTATGCCCTATATTTAAGAATTCAGGTGATCGTTCATCTCCCTCACAGTACAGGCCAATAAGTCTCCTGTGCATCATGAGTAAGTTGCTGGAATCTGTGTTAAATAGAGAAGTAATCAACAATCTTAGCAAAAATAACCTTCTTAGTGACACACAATATGGTTTCCGTTCTGCTAGATCTACAGCAGATGTGCTTACAGTTATATCTCATAGGATTAGCGAATCTCTCGACGGAAGCTACCTTTCTAGGGTAATTGCTCTTGACATATCAAAGCCCTTTGATAGAGTATGGCATAAAGGTTTACTTCAAGATCTCCAACTACGGTATAGCTGGAAATGCCTTCTCAATTATTAAATCATTTCTCTCTGATAGGTTCATAAGTGTAGTGGTTGATGGGCAGAAATCAGAAGCTCTTAGTATTAATGCTGGAGTCTCTCAGGGGTCCATCCTGGGCCCAACTCTCTTCCTGATCTATATTAATGATCTTCCAAATCACAGCCTTACATCATTCGTAGACATCTATGCTAGCACATCTAAGACCGTAAACGACTAAGTTCTCTCTGATTCTCTCTCCTCTGATCTTGAGCAAGTGATACAATGGAGAAAGAGGTGGCTTGTTACTTTTAATGTATCTAAAACCAAGCTTTTATCTTTACATCATCAACGCTCTGATCCCCATCTGGCATCAATTGAAATGAATGGCTCTCGTCTTGGGGAGGCCTCATGTTTTGACAAGCTTCTGGGCTTGACCTTTACGCCTGATCTTAAATGGAACACTTACATTAAATCCGCTGACAAGGCCGCTGGAAAAATGGTGGGATCCTTCTATCGATCCAGTAGATATCTCACTACTGATGCAATTCTCTATCTACATAAGAGCCAGGTACGTCCAAGGATGGAGTACTGTTGCCACATCTGGGCAGGAGCTGCTAGAAAGGACTTATCCTGCCTTGATAGAGTTCAAAATAGACTTCGTAGCCTTGTTGGGGATGTCCTTTTCTCTTCTCTGCAACCTTTTTTCACAGGAGAGATGTTGCGAGTTTGTCTCTGCTTTATCGTTATTTTCATGGCAGGTGCTCGGCTGAGCTCCATTCTATGGTCCCCCCTCGCCAAACGTTCACAAGAAACACCCGTCTAGCAGAAAACACTATCACTAGTTTCCCCCACTCTTTATCTGTACCTAAACCTAAGCGTAGATTCCATGAGCAAAGCTTCTTTCTTAGAACTGCACGCCTATGGAATTGTCTTCCGCTTTTCTGCTTTCCAGCTGACTTCAATATAGTTGTCTTCAAGTCTAACGTAAACAAGCTTTTGATGAGCTGTTCCATATAAGTTAACAAATTTACCGAATCTCCATTACTAATAGTTACTATATTGTCCAATTTCTACTGTACCCTTTTTCAACCCTTATCCTCGAGTGGCCTCTTGGCCTTGATAAGTGGTGATGCCTATGTAAAAAAAAAAAAATAAGGTGTGTGTGTGTGTTTTTGAGCTGTGTTGGTAATATAGATTTTTGTTTGTTTTAACGATTATTTTTATTTTTCACTGTTCAGAAATGTTTTTGTAAAACTAGAAAAATGCTTCCTAGAGCAAGAGGATTATGTCTGTTAACCTGATTGTATATATATTTTTTATATTAAGCTTAATTTTGTCTGGTCGAAAGGTAAGCAAGATGAACAGCAACTAAAATACAAAGGTGTTTGGGGGTTCATGCCCCCAATCTATTATATGGAGATCTGCATTATTTTAGCTTTCACCAAATATTATCCAAATTTGATATTTTGATCAGCATGAATTATATATTTCATAAGAAATGGAAGTTTGTTTGTTTTTGTTTAGAGTATGCTGTTGGGAAGTTACAACTAACCTAATATATATGTATATATTAGTGGCCTGGCAAAGCCACAAGGGAGACAATTGAAGCAGCAAAGCTGAAGCTAACCTGCAGGACGCTATATACACACACACACACACACACACACACACAAATGTAGGCAAATTGGGCATATTTTATTGTTTTGAAAATATAGGTTCATTTTTATCAATTGTCATAAAATTTTAACCATAGAATAGTATTATAATCTTAAAAAAGCCTGCAAATTTTCACGTAGTTTCGTCTTATAGAACCAAAGACATGAGCATTTTAATATTCACTTTGGTTAGCAGTATAGATATATCCATATATAGATATTCCACCTTTTGGGGCAATTTTATAAGTTTCAAATCTCAGATTTTCACAAATGATCAGAATTAAACAAATGAAGGCTTGTTGTAAAGGTAATGGCCTGAATTGTGTAGTGAGCTATGTGACATTTCCTCATAAGGTCGCACATTAAGGGAATCCTCCATCATCTAGAGCCTATTTTTGGCACTTTTTTACAGCCATAAAATGTTTCAATCATAGTCATTTGTTTTTCTAGTTTTGCATATGAATTAAAAAAAAAAAAAAAAAAAAAAAAAAAAACTGATATTTCCACAAAACCCCTAGCCTTGATGGAAGGAAGACTAAAACTTGCTGCTGTGGTTTCAATTGATGTGAAATAACAGCAAGGGGAGATTTGATTCCAAATATTTCTCATATGTTATATTTCACTTCTTTTGGAAATTGGTTACGATTATGAATATCTCCAGTATCAAATAATCCTTGTACACTGTGAAACTTAATGTATGAAAACCAAAGAGGGGAGATATAACATGAAATTAAGTCTCCCCCTTGCTGTTATTTCAGATCATTTGAAACCATAGCAGCAAGTTTTAGTCTCCTCTCCATCAAGGCCAGCGGTTTGGGGGAAATATATAATAGGAAGTAAATAAAATTAATAAATTGATTTATAAGATCATTTATATGTTCAAAGAAATCAAGACCATAACAACCTGGAATAGAATACGCTTGTTCCAGACACTATATAAAATTTTATTTAAAATCTGGTTTTAATTCCTATGGTTTACCCTACTTTATAGGGTTAGCTATATAATTAATTACCCAGTGTTGTGGCTTCCAACCATTATTTTTTTATATACAAATAGCTGTCATTAGTGATAATACAAAGTTATTTGTAAAAATAAATAGAGCACTCTTGAGTGCTCGTTATATAAACAGTAAGATTTCATACTAGAATTCAATTTCACCCTCCGTCATTTAGAACTGAATTTTACTTAGTACGTTATCCGTTATGTCACAGCACCCATGGCATAACAGATAAGGTATTAAATAAAATTCAGTTCTAAGCGACATACTTTCTGAGGCAATCTTCTGTGTGGGTGATTACTAGTAATACAACTGCAAATTACTTAGGACATCCACTTAGTCATGGCTGATGGAAGGAGAGCATACTATCCCCATGGATTAAATTAAGGATTCTGTTTGAAATTCCGGACAGATTTCAAGAGTTTGACATGATCACGGCCATCTAGAAAAGGTGGTGACATGATACACCTGAAGAAGGTTGGAAGTTACATCGACTGAAACGTGAGAATAACACTCCCTATGAGAACAGTAGTCCAAATAATATGAATAATACAAACGGATCAATACTGAGAAGAAATGCCTCTTTCATAAAAATAATTGCCAGATATTAAAACTAATGTTACTTTTTGAAATATGTTTAATTGGGATTATTTGGATCACTATTCTCATCTTGAGTGTTATTTTCACAATGTTTCTGTCGATGTAATATCTGACTTTCTTCGTATGTATTGCGTTGAGCTCTGGAATCTGTATGGAATTTTGAACAGAATCCTTTAATTTATGGGGGTAATATGCTTTCATTATTTTGATCATTACCAGGTAGAAGTCTCGAGTAATTCGCAATTTTATTTTAAGTGTCATCTGCAAGGACTATAGTTTATTAGATAAATTACTTGGTAAAATTCAGCTGTAAGTTGCGGACGACATTCAAAATATCCCGTTCAAAATTCCTTGCTGATTCCTGAGTTCAACAAGATACACCTGAAGGCCAAAGGTTACATCGACTGAAACCTTGTGAAAATAGCACGCTAGATGAGAATATTAGTCTGAATAATCTAAAAATACGAATTATCAATCCTCATCTCAAAAATTCAGAAACGGTATTTAAAATTGTGTTTTAGTCAATGGGGGGGGGGCATAATTTGATTTTGGAAGCATTCATTTTAAACTGGGTAGAGTTGGAATTGTCTACCTTGGTGACTTGATATAAATTGCAAATCATCATCGGACAATCTTTTTTTTTTATATGTATTTGAAAGGTGATAACCTTCATACAAACATGAAATATTAGCATCTTAGAAAGGTTGTCATGTGCTTGCAATAATTATAGACATGTAATCAACAATGCCTTTTGAATATTAATACTCACAGTGAATCATTCTCTAAACACCTTGAAATGTTTAAATCTTTGGGATAGGTTGATTATTCCATGTCGTTTCTCTGCTTTTTATGCATTCATTGCAAATGAATATTTATGCCTCTGTGAGCTTCTCAGCAAAAACATCTGCAAAGCTGATTTCTGTATTAATATTAAAAGAAAAATATTAAAAACAAAACAAAAAAAAATGGTTCATTTTGTTTTTATATTTTTTACTTCTGCTTTTTCTTTCTATAACACACCAATATAACTTCCGGTATGTACGTATGGTATATGCAATAAAACTTGTCTAACTACAATCACTGTAAAGAATTTTCCTGCCTTCCCTTGTGTACTTAAAACTAAACGGAACTTTCATGAACAAAGTCTCTTCCCAAGAACCTCCCATCTATGGCATACAATAAAGTCGTTTTAAAGTCCAATGTTAATATTATAATAGTCGTCCATTTAGTCATTTTTACCCATTGTTTCCAATTCTCTCGCGGTGTTATCCCTTACCAAACAATAATTTCATTGAACCTTATTCTCAAATAGCCTCTGGGCCTTGATAAGTGGTGACATACTAGTAAAAAAGATAAGTGGTTTTGTTCAGAATTCCCTACATATTAAAAAACAAAAATAAAGAAAAATCTATATGATGTACGTATTTGTGACAAAACGAAAATGTCTTAAGTGATTAATGGGAATTCATAGCCATTACAGCATAAATCTAATGAGAATGAATTATAAAATTATTCCCCTTTTATTTCTTGAAATATTTTTCGAAATTGTGGGTGAAACTTTCACTCTTCAGATACTCATAAAATTTGGGTTTTTTTTTTTTTTTTTTTTTTTAATAAAGCTAGATCAATTCATGTGATTTTTGGAATATAATATTGTTGCTTCATCACGGGTACGTATATCATACAGATTTTTCTTTATTTTTGTTTTTTTAATATAGGGGAAATTCTGGACAATAACCATACAAATAAATAGACAACCCCACTAAAAAAATCCATACATGTTTGAAACATTATTTTCTTGCATTTAGTCTGTAAAGCGGGGTCTGTATTGTATTTCTGTCTTTATTATATATAATCTGTAAAATGCCAGATCAGAAGAGAAGTCTGGTCGTCTCGATATAAATGTTACATTGTGACTTTCACTCAGTGTGCATATGTAAAAATTCATACTAGCTTATTCATTCACTACGGGCCATGGGGTAACTCATAATTTACCAATAGGGTATCCAACCACCTTTCTTTATCCTCTAAGCCTTTTCCAGTTCTCTGCAAATACATGCACAAAAATACTTGCACAGTACAGTGCCATTTCAACCTTAATGAGATATATATATTTTTTTTCTCTTACACTAACGGGTTATCGCTTCATAAAATTCGGGAGCCACTTGAGGGTAAGGGTTAGAGGTTTTCAGCTGGACGGACCACCACAGAAGGATTGGGAGTTTAAATTGTGCAACTGGCTGAACAGTCATTTTTCACACTCCTGGTTCCATTTAAGAAGAAATGTATGTGTGGATAATAATTAAAAAATATTTATTAAATATATGCTCTCTTTCTTAGGTTGAGCATATTCGTAAATGAAATAACAAGCTGCCACTATCGTATTTACTTGTGTAAAAAAATGGAGCTTCTGGCATTTGATGATTACTATTGTAATTTCACCCACGTTAGTAATAAATGCTGACTGTTGTCTAGATGGTAGTTTTGATCTTGGCTTGAGCCAGTTTCTTGTCTAGTCAGACTGAAGAGCTGTGATACAATGAGAATGTGTTTGAATGACTATTATTAAACATGAGGTGTCTCCAATAAGTTTCCCGACTTCTTTTTCGATAGTACACATTTTTATTGATAGTACATGCATGAAATCTAGTCCCGTTTGAAGTAATCTCCTCTGGCTGCACTTGTATTGTTTTAACAACATTTGGAAGTCTTCATGGAAGTCCTTGTGTGAATGACCCTCATCACGGCTTCTTTCATCTCCTCAATTGTCTTGTAATGAGAGCCTCTACGGTTTTCCTTGAGCTTAAGGAATAACCAAAAGTCACAGGGAGCAAGGTCTGGACTATAAGGAAGTAAAGAATTGCCTTGATGCCCATCTTAGTCATGACAATATCTTTTTCTGATCTTTTCTGAGCAATTTTGGGATAAACTTTGTGCAAATCTTCCACATCTTCAGTTCCTTGCGAATAATTGTGTGTACAGTTCCTACACTGATATCAAACTGTGCGCTTTTCTCTAGACACATGACTGTCCTTATCCATGAAATTCTTTATTTGGCCAATCAACTCTGGGGGTTTTGACTTCCTTAATTAAATCTAGGTAACACAATAAAATTAAGGAAAAGGAAAATTGCTGCAATAGAAAAGAGAAAGGAACTAAAAAATATTATCTTTGTAGTGAAACCACTGTTCTCGATGGTGCCTGGGAAAAATTTAGGCAACTAATAATTGCAATCCCTACAAGTAAATTTAGCAAAAAGGACCAAGCAGATTCTTTTCCACCAAGATGCTGAGCCATCCGTCATTCACAAAAAAAAAACATCTGAAAATAAAAACTATTTGTTATAGTAAAATAAAAACGATCATTGAATCAGAAAACAATTAAAATGAATGGCGAACTGAGATGTCATTTTGCAAAGCAATATGCAAATTTTATGACATCAGTCGCATAAACATGATCGGTATATTAGAAAGTTATTGTGAATAATAAGTTGATGTTTTCATATCGCTGTTAATGCCATAAATGGTTCAACCTTATAAATGTATACAAATCTATTATTAATGGGGATTTTGTATCTGTCTGGAGCCAAACCTATACTATTACTTCTATTAATTTACTATTGTATTTTTTAATGCACAATCCAGTTTACTATACCATTTCAGACTAATATATTTTAGATGTTTAATTCTGGCTATAGTGTGTTCTGTTGTCATGATACCATTTTCCTAGATATTACTTTTTTTGTAAATCTCTTATAAGTTTATTCAAGCTACCTCCTACCAGATGCCAAACATTAACTCGGATATTCTAATCAAGAGATCTTAAGATTCTGATCATCCCTTTAAGTGCAATTATTTGCATCTCTCTTGCATTTGGCTCACTGGGTATATTTTCCAGGTAATTTAGGAAATTCTTTTTTATGAGTCCAGTTGCTCTTATAATTACTGGAATAATGGAGATCTTCCTAAGATTCCAGTTTCTTTTCATGTCGTACATAAGACCTTGGTATTTCGTTATTTTTTCCTTCTCAGCTCTGTTTAACCCAGCATAATCAGGGCATACCAGTGTCCAAGTGTGTGGGAGGGGGTAGTTATATACTCACAAAAATAACCAAATTTGTTCAAATTTCATGTGAAACTTGATTTCATTTTTGTGCAAAATGAAGTTTAAATCTAGGCATCATAAATGTTAAAAAATTTCTGTGGTCAAAAAGAGAAAGGAATTTTAAATATTTGATCTTTTTCAAGCTTGTTATTTATTTTTTTTATCTTTTAAAATCTGTCGTATAATATTGGAGGAGGATAGTAGTAAGATTTATCCAGTCACAATGAATACAGCATAATTCATGTTGCTACACCAAAGTTAAGCAATGTTGAGCCTGTCAGTACTAAAATGGGTGACCATTTGGGAATTTCAAGTGCTATATGTGCTCTCTGCTTATCTCAGCATTGTTTCCAGTCATCCAGCACTTCTCCTTGCCACTGGACTCAAGCAGTGCCAATTCAGGAGAGGTGTGGTTGAGAATTGCGTAACCTTTGCCTCACAATTACATATGCAACTACCTTTACAGGGTGTATCCATTGTCTCTTGAGACTGAATGGAGACATTAAAATGAATAGTTTATCATTGGCCAATATTTCTTAACTGCCATTTTGCCAGCTTCACTTAACGTCGTGCATCTGAATTAAAGAGAAAAAGGAATTCTGTAGAAAATGAATGTTTGCAAGTGAATGCTACCAACACGAAAGTAACGATAATGCTTGTCGTGTTGGAAATTCCCATCAGGAAAAGAAAAGTTGCTCTGCTTAGTTTGTGGAAAAGAAGTCTGGTGCAAATCAATTTATTGTAGTACCTGTAAATATTGGATACATGTTTGTTTGTTGTACGGCATCACCCTTGGCAGGTTGAACAGGCTTCCTCCAGAGGAAGAAATCTCAAGGGAATATTAAATTCACAAGTGGTCCCCAGTTGCTTGTATATCCTCATCAAGG
This sequence comes from Euprymna scolopes, assembly GCF_053919585.1. Classification (NCBI taxonomy): domain Eukaryota; kingdom Metazoa; phylum Mollusca; class Cephalopoda; order Sepiida; family Sepiolidae; genus Euprymna; species Euprymna scolopes. The sequence continues at coordinate 75,868,374 of NC_136500.1, read as the reverse complement.
AAGATGATTAGGTTAAATTTTTACGGCGCTTGCATGGAGGTGTCGAGGTCTTCTGACATAGAGCACCTGGTATCCCCAAATAGACACCCATCTGGTACTGACCAGGTTCTGTATTGCTTAACTTTGGTGATATAACAAGAACCAGTGATTATGCTGTATATATATGTGCATATATACAGATGCATATGTACAGAGAATTTGCCATGCAACCATGCAAATTGGAACTGTGAAATGTGTGGGCGTTTTTCTTTTGAAGGCAAGGTATGTGAACCATTTAAAATTTCCTTGTCATCTAGTGTTCCGCAGCAACCTGATAACAGTGTGTTATATGCAGTAAGGTATGCAGGTCTGCATGTGAATTGAAAAGGTATATGATTGTGTACAAAGACTGTATTCCTCATCTAGATCCAATCAACCCTGTTAAGACTTTGCCATGTCTGTCATCCAGCTGCCGGTCTTCAAAGCCACTTGAGGACATATGAGGGCTTATTTGATGCAGAACAAAACTTAAAACAGTAATCATCTATAGAGATGCTGCAATCATATATATATATGTATATATATATATATATATATATGCTGCATTTTCAAAAAAATGAAAAACATGTCTTAGTTACAAGAATTTAACTCTTCCAACTGAAAAAAAACGATGCATTCCTCTATTCGATCCATTTTCTTGGATACACATTAAGTAGCATTACAAGCATAGGCTGTATTTTTGAACATCGGCAATATTACATACCTAATGTGCTTCAACAAGTCATATCTTTTATTTGTGGGTCAATTTTTAAAAGAATTACATTGATGGAAAGAGAATAGAATGAGCATTCCAATGATAATTTATTATTCTTTTATGCGTTCAATGTTTTTATGCTCCAAGTTAAAAATGAAAAAATGGTAAAAAATGACAGCAAAAAGGGAAACTGTTTTTTCAATGTTTACATTTCATATGTTACGTTTGGATACACATGCGCGGGATCAAATTTAATTGGGTATGGATGAAATTTTACAGGTTATATAACCGTAGAAGTCCATTTCTATTGGACTTTGATTTATATTTTTACGACCACAGGAAGCAAAGTTACGACCGAGCAAAGTTGACGAATGTTTCAAAATTGATGAGATAAATCGGTATATATCATCCATTTCCATATAGATAAGTTTCATAATTATTTTCATGTATAATATGTAAATATTTGATAATTATTAGTTGTGCGGAAATTTCTTTAAAATGTTGTCTTTTATAGAATTTAACAGGAAAATGGCTTGCTATGCGCTAATGCACTGACCAGCGCTGAGCTGCTCACAGTCAGCGTATTAATGAGTTTTGTTTGTATTCTCTTAAAAATAGAAAACTGTTTTTTCTGCTTTTAAAACGAAAGCAGAAAAATGTGTGTGTGTGTGTGTTTTTTTTTTTTTTTTATTCTGAGTTTGTCAATTTAAAAAAATTATTTTCAATTTTTTTAAAATTTGATTTCCAAACAATATCGAGCCAAGACTATTTTGTACATTGTACTAAAAGCGTTAAAATACAATGTAAAAAACAACAAAATGTACTAAGTACATGCGTTTCTGTTATGATATTTATAACTTCTTACTTGTACTTAGGTAGAATTGTTTTTAGTGGTCAACAAATAAAGAATACTTGTGCACTTATGCTACCATGCTTAAAATAATAACGTTATTATTTAGAAACCCATTCTTAACATGGTAAGGGTGTTTTAACTATTCTGTACTTTCACCTAACAATTAAATAAAAACAGATATTGTGAAACTGGAATTTAATTTGGGGGAAAAAAACAGACTGTAACATAAGTGCATAAGCATCCAAATAAATATTACCAAAGACAAGTTACTCTTCTACCTAGATGGATAAGTTTTTAGTGTATTTATTTAATGTAAAATGCTTATTTCGACAATTAGTGTCGAGCATTGCACAAGAAAAATAGCCACGTGGTATCTCATGTCTTTGAAATCTCGACAATGACTTAAAAATATACAAAATACTGTTAGTAATCCAACCAATAAATGTCCTCGTAACATATATTGGGTAGGTTTCTAATAGTATTTTGTATAATTTTTATTTATTTTTAATTCATTGTCAAGACCATTTTTTCGAATCTGTAAAACAAAACCGTTTTTTTTTGTTTTTTTTTTAAATATGGATATATCTAAATAACAACGACAATAATAATTAGGCGGTTCGATAAAAAATTTCATTGTGATGCATTTTGTAAATTTTTACCTTGTTTCCACCTTAACATTTTTGTTTAAAATGACTACCTTACTCGCTCCAAGATGGCCACCAGCGATAACATTAGAAATGACATTGCTTAATATCCGGAAAACTAATTATTTGCAGAAAATGCGATATTCGTTTTCAGCATACCCTAAAACCTATAAAAGTAATCATTTTAAATGTTAAGGTGGAAACAAGGTAAAAAATTACAGTTTTATTTCTTTGTTTATAATAGTTGAATTTTCAGTAAAACAACAGAATAGAAATGGCGAAAATTATCAACTGGTGAATATATATAGTTGTTGTTTATCAGGATTCCTGGTACTGTGAAAGCTACATCGAGGATTCATGTAGAGTACATGGTTGCATCTCAGAAAATAGAAGTATATTTTAGGCCAGATAGAGAGGATTTACAAAATTGAAACTTGGACTTTATTTCTGAGATTAATTCATATCTACTCAATTTTTCTTTTCTTTGAGGGGAGTAGTAAATACCGGTGATGAATGTGCTTTAGGGATTCAATGGTTACACCCAAGATTAAGCTCTCCTTTGGTGGGGAGGCAGTAAAGAAAGCTATATTTAAATACCACTAAATACTTAGTTTTGTTCATGAATAGACACCCACTGTATGATACCATGCTCTAGTTTAAAAAAAAAAAAAATTGAAATTTGTACATCTTAATTTATAATTCATGGTTTATGATAAAGAGATACATTATATTTGACTGCATAATCAGAAAGAGCACACAATTTTACATAAGAGTAGCAAGTTTCATGAGAATAGCTTGTAAATAAATAAATCGAAATTACCGAATTTCTTGAAATGTTGAGGGTTTTAGCCCACTTTTTCTAAAGAAAAATGTCCACAGAAAAGCCTAAATTTTGTCACTTAAAATTCTCATAACTTTTGAACTACTGATGGTATCTACATAATTCAAACGCATTTAAGCATCTTTTACATAGCTCTTTTCATGCAAGTTGATAAAATAACAATTATCTAAAAAGAAAAAAAATCAACTTGTAATGTTACATTAAGTTTAGTTTGACTTACTGGTACGTTGAGAGAAGATATATCTTATGTGTAAAAAATTTAATACGATGGAGGCAGATGAGAACTGTGGTGTTGATAAAGTATGTTTGGATGGTGAACTTGTTGAAGTTGTTCAGAGGTTTTGTTACCTAATAGTAATACTATGGGAACAGCAGGTGCTCAATGTGATTGCAATAATTATGAGTAGATGGAGGCAATTTAAAGAACTTTTGTCATTACTAACCAGCAACACGTTGCCATTGTCAACTAAGGGAAGTAATGTGATGATATATAGAAGTGAAGCCTAGCTAGTGAAGGTTGAGAAGATGCATTTTATAGAGAAATGATATGATGAATGTGTAGTTTAAGTTTTAAAAACCTTCTTAGATCTGATGACCTGAGAGGAAGTATAGTATTGATGTGTGTGCAGAAAAGGACTTTGATGTGGTGTGGCCACATTGAAAGTTCTTGTTGCATATAAAACAGTTAAGGTAGTGGGTTCAATTCATAGGGGAAGGCAAAGGTAAACATGAAAGGAAGTGATGAGGAGTGGGCTTGAAGGGAAACGGGGATTAATAAAGACCTGACCAGAGAGCAAAGTTTAAAAGTCAATTCTAAAAAGTAATACATGCCAACATATTAAACGGACATTAAACATAATATGATGGTGATCTCGCTAGTTTTAAATTGGGTCAAACTTGCATTAGCACATTGTTTAGAAGATAAATTTAATACCAAAAGGGGAAATGACTGGCCAATTATTGAGAGGGCGGTTTTAGGGTTCACTTCCTTCAAAGTTAATTATACCTTTGGAATATTTCATTTTTTTTTTTTTTTTTTTTTTTTTTAGTGTACCCTTAAAATAGAAAACAATCATGTGACTTGGACGGAAATATTTACTAATTTTGTAAACGGTTTTAAAAAGGATTATCTTTATTTTTTAGGGTTTTTTGTTTTAATAACTTTCAGAAAAGTATACCCAAAGCTACTGCTTAGTATGAAAATTTATATAACTGAAACAGATGCATGTGTATGTTTCTGTCTGTGTATAAATATTTAACCGATAAACTCTTAAACTATTGGTCATATCACACTGAAATTAATAGAAAATGGTAATCATACACTAAGGATGTATTGCAATGAGTAGAATCTGTGTTTGGATTGGTGAATAATACAAATTGTTTATTTCAACTTGTCAACACATTTTTACTTTCTGCGCATGCCTAAATTCAATTCATTTCTTAAAGTCATTTAATATTAAATCTGTCAGGAGACATGGCTGGATTGCTAAATGTTTTGATTTTGATTGATGGCATCCAACGCATTTTTTTTTTTTTTTTTTTACTTTTGAAATCAATACTATATATTAGGTACAATGTAACATTTAAGAATTGGTTCTGTGAAAATAAATACGAAATCTGCATAAATTAAAATATATTTATGCATATTTTACGACCTGGAAAGGACGCCCCCCCCCTCCTCAAAGTAAATCACTAAAATAAAAAATCTACAAAAATCTTGAAACCTTTGGATTATTCATACTACTGCTTTTACCTTGAGTGTTATCTTCACATTTCAGATGATGTAACTTTTTCAGGTGGATCTTGTAGAATTTGGGGGGGATGTCACAAAATTTGCATGGAATTTCAGATAGATTTTCTGAGTTCGACAAGATACACCTGAAGAAATTCAAAGTTTACATTAGTCAAAATTTTGCGAGAGTAACACTCAAGATAAGAACAGTAGTTAGAATAGTCCAAGCAAATTATCAAGCCTCATCTAAAAAAAAATAATTTGGGAACACACCTCCTTAAAAATCTCTTTTCAAAATCATTACGTAAATTAGTTATCCCATTTGCCCTGCTAAATGTCGTCTAACCTGAAGTTATTTTGTCGGGTTTGCTTGCTTGCATAAATCTTTGACTTGGAATAGTGAATTTTCATTTTTCTAACCATCTTATTGGCACCATACTTTGCTACAATTTATTAAAAATAGCTAGTTCCTCCTGGACAACTGATAAAATGGAAAAAAAATTTAATTATGCCCGGGGGGGAGGGATCAAAATCAACAAAAGGAATAACTCCTTTTTAATTGAAGAATATAGAGTTATCTCCTTTACAAGTTAAATTTTATTTCTTTGCCCAATGAAATTCACACAAGCAGAGCTTCTACATATTGGCCTTTCGTCCATGGAACACATTACTGTGAAACTGCTTCCTTGCAGACAACTTGGTCATCTTCCAATCAAATAAGATTCCTGTTGTATATCACAAGTAACCAAATTTTGTTCATTCCATTAATCATCCTCATGATATTCATCTTTCGATTAGCTATCATTCCATCTCATTAGCCCTTATCCTCGAGTATCCTTTAGCCTTGATAAGGAATAATTACTACAACTCTCTCAAAGAGTAGATAAATCATGTACATACAGTCAAATGCCGTATTACTCATTAAGGTGCTCTTCTAATAGTGATCTGCCGACTTGTTAGCATTCCGATATGCCCATTAACCTTATAGTTAATTCCATTGAAATAACAATTCTGTAGATAATACACTGGAAGAACATCGATTATTATTTGTGATGCATGCACTAAACGTTTTTGCAAGTTCATGTTGAGAACGAATGTTGGCTGTGTTATAAAGTTATTTGACTTGAATCAAATAGCGACATTAAATTTCTTATGAAAAGAAAACTTTAGTTATGAAATTATTTTTTGTTTTGATTACTTGACTATTATTAGTTATTTTGAATTGAATGATTATTTATTAAATTAAAATCAATATAGTTTTATTTCGCAATGTTTTATTTTCCGGGCAAAAACAAAGCTTCCTCCCCAGACAAATCGTCATCCAGACAACTTGATTACATTTTTTTTTTTTTTTTTTTTTAGGATAACATTTAAACGATCACTAAATTTCTATCGAAATTACTATGTTTGTTTATATGAATAAATGATAAAGATTTTGTTTTTGTTTACAACAAAATTATGAATGAAATGTTTATTTTAAATTAATGTTTTAAATATTTCAAATAGCAAATTTTCCAGTGTGAAAGCGAACCAACCAAAGACGAACCGGTAATACCTAGTGTGGTATTAATCTTGAATGAGTTATACCATTTTCCTCTAAAGGCAGAAGTTTACAGGGAATATTAAATTCATAAGTGACCCCCGGTTACATATATATCCCAGTCATGGGAAGTGACATATAGTGCCTAGGATTCCCAAAATCGTCACCCATCTGGTACTGACCAGTGAGCTATGTTGCTTAACTTTGGTCTAACGAGACTCAGTGTTTCAGTGCGATTATTCAAACCGTGCTACCTAGTTAAAAATCAAATCATTTATTGATATTCGAAATGCATTTGTAAGGAGTATGTTTTTTTTTGTTTTTTTTACTCACAGGCAGTACAAAACTATCTGATGTGCTGAATTTGACCCACTGGCCATAGTCTGGGGATTCCTTATTTATTCATAAAAATGCATTTATTATTCTAAACCCTTGGTTACCAGAATCAAAGGCTAGGTAACTATCCACGGGAGTATTCTTTGAAAGTCCACAGAGTTTTAAGTTTGTATTTATTTAAAAATGTCCTCCTCTTATTCTGATGTCTATTACAATATGAAGTTCTTTACTCGCCTGCCCTTTATGGACATAGTCCAACAAGTTGCTCGTTTTTGTGTTTTGTAATGTCAAAAGAGGCTTAAAATGCAGCAATGGCAGGTTTTCTCCCCCTTCCCCCAGCCATAAGTCATGCTACACGCAATTTACTCCTCACCAACTCTGTTAACGTTTTACTACCTCTGATTATTTAATTTTTTTTTTTTTAACTTTTGCACGACTACCTTCCGACTCGTTTGATTATTTATGTCAACTCGTTTGAAATCAGTCTTTTAGAGAAAAAAAAAATCTCTGCAATTTTTTTTAATTTTTATTTTTTTAAGGGTTGCCAAAGAATGCATGAGAGTAAGTGATAAGAGTGGACTTGAAGGATAAAGACTTGGTCAAAGATAGGTTACTTTTCTTAAAGCTCGCCAATACTTGCCAGCGTCTAAAACGGGCGTTAAACCAAATATGATGTTTGACTACTAGATGCATCACGGTCTGTCTATTCACATTAACAAGAATCCCTCACGTAGGATGTGACTTCGCCATGCATGGACAGTCAGTCATTCTATGTAGAGATGAACTAGACTCTAGACACATGACATACTGTTGGGTGTATGGGGGGGGGGGCTACTTATATTTACGAAGTTGCACTTCTATATCATTTTTGCCTAATGTTTAGGATGGGTTGATCTAATAATTATTGCTTCCATTATGGTTAATTTTCATTTACCGCAAGATGACAATTACACTTGTAAAGATTTTTCACTTGTTCAAAGGTTGCATTTTTAATTATACATTGTGAAAATTGGCTTCAGAATCGATAACACACACAATTTTTAAAAAAATTTCCAACAAACCTTGAATGGTTATAATTTGATGACTAATTTTGACACCAAAATAAATTAGATATTATTGTTTTGCAAAGATACATGTGCTGACAATGAAAAGTTGGAAAAGATGTCGAATAGTGAGAGCCGGGGTACTCCTTGGGCGTTGAGTTCCATGGCGACCAGCATAAAAAAAACAAGCGTTGCTCCCTTCCTGGCGCATGCGCACGGAACATTTTTCTTATTTACTGACGTTGTCGTAGTAACTAAACGATTGTCACATTATTTATTTATTTATTTTGAAAAAAAGTTTTACTCTTTATGAATATTAAAAGAAAAAGTTACTTAACATTAATGTCTCACTTTTACAGACATTTGTTTTTAAATTTCTTTTTAAATGACGACTTTTATCGACTTTTTTTTTTTTTTTAATAGCATTTGCGGATGGATATGCTGACATTTGTTTTTAAATTTCTTTTTAAATGGCGACTTTTTATCGACTTTTTTTTTTTTTTTTTTTTTAATAGCATGTGCGGATGGGTAAAAAACGAAAAAAATAACTAAACCATTTATTGACAATTTCTCACTATCTTGACTTTGATAACATTTATTTGTTAAAAATATTTGTAAAAGTGAGAAATTATCAGTAAATGGTTTAGTTATTTTTCCCCCATCCGCAAATGCTATTAAAAAAAAAAAGTCGATAAAAGTCGTCGTTTAAAAAGAAATTAAAAAAAAAACAAATGTCTGTAAAAGTGAGACACCATTAATAAATAAGAGTAAAACTTTTTTTAAAAATAATGTAACAAATAATCGTTTAGTTACTACAACGTCAGTAAATAAAAAAAAATGTTACGTGCGCATGCGCCAGGAAGGGAGCAACGCTTGTTTTTTTTTATGCTGGTCGCCATGGAACTCAAAGCCCAAGGAGTACCAAAGCCGGTATTTGAATGGAAAATTTTGAGTGGCAGTTAAGGGTCAGAAGTATTATAGGGTGGAAGTTGATGAAATCGCGTAACTTCCAAAATAAGTTTGGTATTATTGTTTTGAAAAGATCTATGTGGCCACCTTAAAAATTGTATCGATATAATGAAAATAAAATTGTTTTAGGATGCCTAATAAAAAAAGATTGTAAATCAATCAGTATTTTTTTCATTTTCTGTTTTTTCGAACTTTATTTTCATTTTGTGTTGTAAACTCGTGTAACGAGTTTACTGAGCTAATTTTTGTCGCATTTCGATTTCTGCTCTCATATTAATCTTTTAATAATTTTATCTACAACAAAAAAAAAAAAACTCTATTGATCTGTTATCGTTTACGTTAGGTTAAACGAGTATCTCTGCTAGTAATTGACAAAATTTACAATTTTAGTTTTTGTAAATTTTTTTTTTTCCTCATTGCTTTTTTATTTTTTATTTTAAAGACTTATTACATGAACATCGCATTGAACGACATAAGTAGGTAATAGTAATGTGGTTTACTGTAAGGGTTTTGTTATTTTCTTTTTTATGACCTCATGGCTTATGGTATGTTGGTATGCACAGCATTTGTTTCTAGTTGGGGTGTCATGTACTCCGACAGACAGAAACGAGAGAGCATTGAAGCTGTGTGTGTGCATAGGTCAACGTGTGTAAAGTGATCTTTCTCTTTTTTTTTTCTTCATTTTCTGCTCTCTTTCTTCATTTTCTGCTCTCTTTCTTCATTTTCTGCTCTCTTTCTTCATTTTCTGCTCTCTTTCTTCATTTTCTGTTCTCTTCATTTTCTGTTCTCTTCATTTTCTGTTCTCTTCATTTTCTGTTCTCTTCATTTTCTGTTCTCTTCATTTTCTGTTCTCTTCATTTTCTGTTCTCTTCATTTTCTGTTCTCTTCATTTTCTGTTCTCTTCATTTTCTGTTCTCTTCATTTTCTGTTCTCTTCATTTTCTGTTTTCCTTTTTCTCTTTTTTCTATTTTCCTTTTTCTCTTTTCCTTTTTCTCTTTTTTCTCTTTTCCTTTTTCTCTTTTTTCTCTTTTCCTTTTTCTCTTTTTTCTCTTTTCCTTTTTCTCTTTTTTCTATTTTCCTTTTTCTCTTTTTTCTCTTTTCCTTTTTCTCTTTTTTCTCTTTTCCTTTTCTCTTTTTTCTCTTTTTCGTTTTCTCTTTTTTCTCGTTTCCGTTTTCTCTTTTTTCTCGTTTCCGTTTTCTCTTTTTTCTCGTTTCCGTTTTCTCTTTTTTCTCGTTTCCGTTTTCTCTTTTTTCTCTTTTCCGTTTTCTCTTTTTTCTCTTTTCCGTTTTCTCTTTTTTCTCTTTTCCGTTTTCTCTTTTTTCTCTTTTCCGTTTTCTCTTTTTTCTCTTTTCCGTTTTCTCTTTTCCGTTTTCTCTTTTCCGTTTTCTCTTTTCCGTTTTCTCTTTTCCGTTTTCTCTTTTCCGTTTTCTCTTTTTTCTCTTTTCCGTGTTCTCTTTTTTCTCTTTTCCGTGTTCTCTTTTTTCTCTTTTCCTTTTTCTCTTTTTTCTCTTTTCCTTTTTCTCTTTGTTCCCCCTTTCTCTCTCTCTCTCTGTTCCCTCCTGCACGCTCTTCAGTATGTGTCTCTCTTCCATTCTCTGCGTCTCCCTTTGTACCCCCACCCCCACCCAACGTCAAAATGCAACGTTTCCGCAGTGATGGTGGTTTCTCTCCATTATCTCTTTTTCGACTTCCTTTCAAAAAAAAAAAATCAGCATTGCAATTCCCTTCTCTTACTCTTGATAGGCAACGAAGCATACGTTCATATTTCCCATCAAGACCAGCAGTGAGAAAAGCAACCGATTTTAAGCCTTAAATATCCAAGTAGCAGTTGACATCTTTACCGCGACTCTATCAGCATTATTAGTGCCGCCAACACCACGATCATTACTACTACTATCATTATCTAACTGTCGTTCATGTTCTGTTGGTCATGTTAAAAGGAGTGGCCGACATTTATCACTACTTTGGCCACCAGTTTGTCGTCATTTCGCACTACTAGTCAACTGTACGGCGTAAGAATAAGAATATTATTTCTATGACTGTAACGACTCTTACTGATTAATGATCGATAAAGGGTCTATTTACCCGTTGTGATCACTTAATCGACAAACTATTGTATTTTTACCTGACGTTGCCGACAAGTTTTCTTCCATTCATCGGCATTTTTTATTAAAAACGTTTTTATTTTTGTTATTTATGAATTATCTTAAGTATTAATCAAATTGTTTATGAAACTATAAACCATTTTGTTATAAAGTTAGTGTTGCTTTAATTTCTCTAAAATTATTGGGTGTAAATTGCTCCCGAAAACTTTTCAAGATTAGCTATTTTTAAAACCAGAAATGACTTCCGATTCTTATTAAAATAAATAACAAAAGAGAAAAAAAAAGGGGGGGTTCTTGTCTTGGACGGCTTGATTTGTTTACAATATTATTAGGCAAGTTATTAGAATGAGTGAAGATGTATATGATGTCTACGGGAGAGGCGAAGTACATGCTATCAATCCGGTGTGTGAGAAGGAATATAGCATCTTACTTTTTAATTAAATAAATTGGATAATAAACAAGATTTTTTTTTTTAAATTGTTAAATTTTATGCCAGTCCATATTTTTTTTTTTTTTGTCAAATATCAGGTGCTAGTGTACCAAGAGGGCCCCAAATTTCTGTCCTCAGAAAATTTAACACCTTCATGTTAATTTGATTCTGATTTACTAATTCAAGGCTATGGCATTTAATATTACACCGGTCATCTAATACCATGTGACTTAAATTTATCGAGGCAAGAAATTTAGGGTCTTCTTTGGTACACTAACACCAAATATTTACTAAAAAAACAAACAAAAAGAACGAAATTCAATTTGTAGTTTATCAAAGTTAAGCTTATACAGGAAATACATATAAAGTAGTCTCATAATTTTATAAATATAGATATTTTTATAGCTACGGTAATTTGTCACCCATGCCTTTTTTTTTTTTTTTTTTAAGTATGTGCGTGTATATATAATATATTTATTTTAAACAATAATTGTTCCTTATATCTGCAGGCATTAATGGTTCATGCTTACACAGTCATCAGTTAAGGTGACAATTCCTGTTTGTCATGAGATTTGAACGCAGCCACAAAGCTACTGTTTGCTTCATTTGATAAACCTTTACTTCAGGGCTACCAAACAATGGCCATGTGAATGAAGGAAATTAAGAACTATTAAACGCCAAATTTGGGTGGATGCGTTAGACAATCTAGAGTGTTCAAATAACAGGAAGTCATGAACATAGCATAAACGCTAGTTGACTGCTTTTTAGTTATTCTGCAGACAGTGCCCATTCTTACATACTGTGTGTATATTTATTAACTAGGTGTATATACCCAACGTTGTTCAGTCGAAATATGTTATATAGCAGAGAGTTTAGTCGCATACTATTAGAGATACATCGAATATCCTAACTTATTATGAAAAGTGACTACTTGTTGGATTTAAGAAAGCACAAAACACCTCCATCTTGGTCTATGAAAATCAAACGCAAAGTAATTTTCATAGTTTAAAGGGGAAATAACTCTCATAGCTTACTTCCGGTTTTAAATGCAACTGTTGTTATTTATAATTGAAAATAAATCAACTCTAAATAATATTTCTAAATATTCTATTACAACAAATAATAAGAGATAATTATTAAAGTAGATTTTTTTAATGTAATATGCAAATGAGGTTACTCAATGTATGTAGAGTTCTTTTGAATAAATAGTATATCTTGAAATCATGCTGGAACAAGTGTATAAGTCTGTAACATAGCACATGTGAGAAAATCAGCAGCAGCACATCTGCAAATTAAGCAAGTGTGCACACACTGACGTCATGAGAGGGAGAAAAAAAGGCAGAAAAAAGGACACCATGCTTTCGAACAAAGGACGCGATCAGTCGTGTTTTGACTCTTGGGCAGCAAGGGAGAAAAGGCCCCACTTGGTTAAAAAAAGTGGAAAGGCAAGTGATGACAGATATGTGCGTGAAAAAGTGTCTCGACAGGCATGTTTGACACGGGAGTGATATTTTGGAATACAGTGAAGTGCGTTGTCAGAAATTACTGGAATAAATGCTTTTTGTATTCATCTAGAAAAAATGCTCAGTTGTATTTTTTTTTTTTTGTTCTTGTTTGTTCCTGTGACGGTATCAGACAATGTGTGGGTCCGAGTGGTTGAAATGTAACATGATTAAAATGTAACGGCCATGTTTCATGTTTTCAGTATGAAAATTAATTTGTGAAACAGTATATCTTTTGTACATATTGACTAAATTGTAAACACAGAAATACTACGTTATTATAATATACAAGTTTCAAGCAAGCAAGAACGCCTGGACGTCCAGTTTTATAATTATTAGGATTAAGTTCAGGTATATTACTAATCTAAACTAAAACCTATCTGTTTTCAAAGTGCTCAATACATGTGTAGAGCTTTTATATAAATAAAATTATATAAACATCTATGTGGTTTGACTAGCATCTCTACATTCTTCATGTATGTTAAGGACTCCAAACTTAGTCTTTAAGATAAATGAATAGAGAAATGTTAGTCGGTCTACATACTCCTTACAATGCTATAAATGAAATGTAGAATATCATTCACTTGTCTGTTTTTATTCAGGAGAGGTGTGATTGGGAATTGTGCAACCCTTGCCTCACAATTACACACACAACCCATCTTTACACTGAAAATGTCTCCATTAAATTTTAATCGTATTTGGTGCGACAACTCTATAACTTAGCCAAATTTTATTTATCACAGCATTTCCCAAATATATATTACTAGCAGTTCAGCCTGGCTGTGCTCGGGCCCTATGTACTGTTCATAACTTTATGTGCATATATATATATATATATATATATATATATATATATATATATATATATATAATTAAAGTTGGACTCCTCTCCAGGTAACCTACTTCTAAAATTGCAAGGCCCAAACTTGGCAGAGGAGTTTGGTAGAGTCTGCAAAGGTCAACTCTTTCAACTTTGACCCCTTGGCAGCCAAATTTTTGGCCAAAAACCGATTAAAAAGCGTGCCCTATGTCTGAATACACTTTATGTAAAATTTCAAATGTTTAGACCAAAAATTGGCTGAGAGGTCAAATTTTTTAAACTTTGACCCCAATTTTAACCCCTTAACATTTATTGTTTTGGGCTCAAATCAAAATGTTTGATACATATCCAAGGATCCTACATCTAAAATTTCCAGTGTTTAGACCCAAAATTAGCGGAGGAGTTTGGTAGAGTTTTCAAAGGTCAAATCATTGAACTTTGACCCCTTGACAACCAAATTTCTGACTGAAAACCGATTAAAAAGATTTTCCCAAATCTCAATACCCGTTATGTCAAATCTCGAGTCTATAGACTGAAAATTGACAGTAATTTGGTAGGAAAATGCACGCACACACACACACACACACACACAATTTCGCTTTTATAGCTATATAGATTATCCACAAACATATGTTTCATGTTCATTATGAATCATCAGTGTGGCTTATATAACTGTACATTTGGTCAAATGATTTGTATCCTAGATCAAAGTATATTCAATGCAATATTCTTAATCATTTTGCTGCCACAACTAATGAAAATGAAATGTAAGAAATAAACCTTATATTTTATTCCAAATGTAGTAAATTTCAGAATATGTTCGATTTGCCAATAAGAGATTATGATGAAATAAATTAAATTTATATAAATAAAAACTACCTGAATTTTTTGTTTACTATGAAGAGTTTTAAAAATAATTCTAAGTTGACATGAAAAGTTTTGTTACATTGAAGAAATGATTTAATCTTCCTCATGAAGTTATCAGAACTAAGCCTTTCTTTAAAACTCTCATTACACATCCATTGTATCTTTCTCATATCATTTCTCTCTCCATGTAATGCATGTTCTAAACATTCACTGACCAGGTTTCTCTTTCATACATACCTGATAGATTGTTCCTTTGGTCGACTGTGATAATGTTCAGCTGGTTAGTAATGCCAGAAGTTCCCTGAACTTAGATCATCCACTAATTCTTGTAATCATGCTAGCACCTGCTCTGTGCTTTGTTGTAATTGTATCACTAAACCAACAAAACTTCTCGGTAGCTTTGCCATTCAGATATTTTGTCTACATTGGAGTTCTCCTGCATCTCTATTGTTTTACACATCTTGCATACAAATTGGTTATCCTCTCTCAACCTATCAGTATGCAACTGCACTTATGTGCAGAATGCTTGCAGGGAAACTTTCCTTTGTTGAGAAGCTTAACAATACTACACCAACTGATCATCACTGATTTTCGTAACGTTCATGTTCAAACCTTTACTTTCAATAGCATTCCTTTAAGTCTCCTATTTTAACAAGTAAGTCTCCCATTGTTTCGCAGGCAAATACTAAATGATCAGCTTGCGTCTTTTCCGGACAACCCACACAGAACTCTCCAGATGTTCCCCGTAAGGCTCTAATAAAAACAACAGATTCACTACTGAACCATGATGACCAACAGATTCACTACTGAACCATGGAAGCTGTTCATTCTGACGTGACTTTGAACATTTTTGTACATTTCTTGAACCACCTTTATTAACCACTCATTTGTCCTTAGTTTATGTAATGCCCACCAAACAACCTCTGTTGGCACTCTGTAAAAAAAGGCTCCAAATCCAAAAAGGCAAAATACAGATTCTTACCAAGTTATTTCTCTTGCATTTGTCTCTCAATAAATACGAGCACCAGTGATATTTTACCTAGCCATAAAACCAAACTGCGTTTTGTCTATGCTTAGCTGACTTATTTGCTACTCAACAATTTTCTCAATCACTTAAGACCTGATCTATCAATCTTAAGCTTCTGTAATTACTTCTTATTAAGTGCTTCTCCTTTATCTTTGTAACAATTCACGATGTACTAAGTTCCCAGTCTTTCAGAATAACTGCTGTGATCTGATTTGTCCAGTCAGTGATTATCTCAATGCCTGTTTCACCCGCAGCTTTCATCATTTCTGCATCAATGCCTGAGGGTTCTTCAGCCTTGCTCTTCATCTTACAGCTTCTCCTACCATTTTCTTCTTATAACTGGACCAGATACTACTTCAGCAACCTCAAGATTTTTATGGTTCCAGGAAAACTAAGTATTCCGCCATTTTGCATAGTGATAGTTCCAAGCATCCCTTTTGTCCTGTTCATATGTTAACATTTAATTATCATTTCAGATTTAACTTTTTCCAACAATATCCATTTTTGGTTTTGCCATCTGTTTAGCTATTCTGAATACTTCATTCTTTTGATCATCTTTTTGTAGTATATCTGGAAACCTGGCTTTATCATTCTCTTTCTTGACTTTGTATATTACTCTTCTTACCTCCATGTAATCAGACCCTTTATTCACTAAATGTTTTGTAGTCCTATGCTTCCACTTTGCTTTTGATAGCGGTTTGATTATGTGATGAATGCACGGATGGGGAAACTTAGTGTCAGCCTGGTCTGAGCAAAGATAGTGAATATTAATAAAAAGTAGGATTTTAAAAATATTTTTTATTTTAGGTTATTGCATTTCTGAATTCAATAAATGTTCTATTAATAATGAAAAATATTCAATGTGTAATTGAGAAAAAAAAGCCACTCACATAATTCTCTCGTGATTTTATTAATAGGATGGTCTGTAGCAAATAATATTCAGACTAACATGCTACCTGTCTGAAATTAAGTTAACATACTAAAGTTAAGCAATATTAATTCTGGTCAGTACTTAGATGCCTTCCACTGCAGCTTGAAAGATCTTACTGAGTATAACAATAAAGAACTAGGTAAAAATAGGTGTTGTATGCTTCATACAAAGTTGTTGTTGTTTTTTTTTTTTTTTTGTTTTTTTGTTTTTTTTTTTAGCTGGAGATGGGACATCCTACCAGATACTAGACATCCATCTGCTATCTCATACACTCCAACCGAAAGATCTTTAAGATTCTAACAGTCCTTTTAAGTGCTATTGTTTGCACCTCTTTTACACTTGTTTCATCGGATATATTTCTCAGGTAGTTGTTGAAATTCTTTTCCAGGAGTCCAGTTATTCCTATGATTGCTGGAATAATGATCTTCCTAAGATTCCAGTTTCTTTTCATATCATGCATAAAACTTTGTTATTTCATTATCTTTTTGGTCTCGGCTCTGTTTAACTCGGCATCATTGAGAACGCTAACTTCTTTTTCCTTGTCTCGTATAACTCGGGTTTAATAGTTCCATTTTCTAGCTATGTAGCTGTAGGGATGGTGTAGTCACACTAGTATTAATAACTGACGTTTGAAAGATTGTAATTTTCAAAGTTACATCCCTTATTTCTTAAAATTTGTTGAACCGATTATAAACATTTTTTTTATTCTATTTTTTTTATTCTATTTTTTTTATTCTATTTTTTTTATTCTATTAAAAAAAGGATAAAAAATATGCTCCACCAGTTTTCACACATATTTATATAAAATAACATTGTTTATAATTAAATTTTTCATGCATAAATTATCATTTCTGTTATGAAGAACAATCTTTTTTTTTTTTTTTTTTTTTTTTTTGTGAAAGATTTGCAAATTAATTTAAGATTGTCTGACTTGCTATTTGTTTTCTTGTGTCTACTCATAATTTGAAATGTTTTAGTCTGGAAGCTTTAAAAAAGACACTGTTTCTTACTTGCTAACTTTTGTGGGGGAACAGATATATTTATTATATAAAAATATGCAAATAAATATACATTGATTTTCATTAGAGTGGGAGATGTGATTACTTTCAATAAAGAAGACTTCTTACCACCTCTACCCCTCTTTCATTTCTTTTGTGGTAAGAGAGACGTCATTGACATTCTTTGATAAACGAGTTTGTAGCACACATATTTGTGATAGGCTAGAAAGTTATTTTTTTCATTGTGTATGAATATTTTTTATTATAGATATGATAAAAGCTTTTCTTTTTTTTTTTTTTTGTTTCCCTTGTGTTTTTTTTTTAATTTTCTTATTTTGTTCTAGCTGGGGATGGGGTATCCTACCAGATGCTAGACATTCACTTACTATCTCGTACATTCCAACTAAATCTCGTTAAGTGCAATTGTTTGTATCTCTCTTGCACTTGGTTCACCGGGTATATTCATCAAGTAGTTTTTTAAATTCTTTTCTATGAGTCCAGTTGTTCCTGTGATGACTGGAATGATGGAGATCTTCCTAAGATTCCAGTTTCTTTTCATGTAAGATCTTGGTGTTTTATCTTTTCTTTTTCAGCACTGTTTAACCCGGCTTCATTGGGGAAACTAACTTCTGAGGTTTCCCAATATAGAAATGGATATATTAACAAAATTATTTCAATAAGGCTTAAATTTATCAAGGAATTTCCTGAAATTATGCAAATTTTCCACAGATTCCATGTGGGTTAAATTATTCCACTAGAGTTTTATTATTGATTGCTGAGAATGCAATTGAAAAAGAAAAAAAAAAACTATACTAATATGAAGTATAACTCTACCCCCTCCTCCAAAACACAATTGCTTGGAGATTCGTGATTGAAACTTGGTGGACAAGTCGGATATAGACTGAAGTTTATTTGTACCAAATATGTTTAGATTACAAAAAGGACTGAATTTTCTTAATGATTCCATGGGTTGCATTTTTTTCTTTAAGGGGAGCGAATCATCCTTTAGCTATAGACCATGGGGTCTCCAAAGTTTTTGAACAGGGGGGCATGTTGACTTTTAGAGCTACGCAGGCCAAAATAGAAAAAAAATGATCTGGATGTGTTTTATACCGTTTTGCTTTTTAATGAAACTGGTTCTCCAAAACCTCATTGTTTTAATCATTTTCTGAACAAAAAGAAAAACTACCAAACTATTTTCATAAATTCTCATTATTTAATTTTTCCTGAATATTATGTTTTCCATACGAGCTCGGCTGGTCAGATTAGACTTTGGTGGGCTGGATCTGGCTCACAGGCCATAGTCTGAAGACCTCTGCTATAAACTAAACAAAAAAAAATTGTTATATAATTAAAAATGAACAACAATGAGAAAATAATATTAGCCTTTATATGATTAAATGGCGGCTTCAAACATGAAACACCTCGCACATGGAGCTACCATTTTTCTATACATTCTATGGCATGTCTGGGTTGGTTCACTAGCTTCTCTTTTTTGGACAGAATGCAAAAAAAAAAAAAAAAAAAAACAGAACTTCTAACATAATAGGTCATTCTCACACTGTCTGCCAAGCTCCAACCACTATCACATCACCACAGTGTTGCATCCATGTTCTTGATTTATAAATACTTCCACAGAATGTTCTCCGCTGAAATCCCCCCCCTCTGCATTATAAATACTTCTGATTCACCTGACTAAGCAGCAAAATCAATCCCTCTTCACTTTAAAGATCTGTAAATACTCAACGATTTTCTTCTCTGATTGATTCTTTTCTCGGATCATTTGATTTGGGAATTCCCTCCCTGCTCTTTCGACCATTTAAACATGTAGAAATTTAAATGTAATGTGAACAAAAATCCCCCCTCCTTTAACAAAAAAAAAAAAATCTACCCCCTATCACAGCCCCTTAAGCTTCGGTGGCAATATGCCTTATTTGAGGTGAATAAAATATATACTAGCAGAACCCATATCTGCGTTGCACGGTGGAAGTATGCCCCCCCCCCACCTGTATATAAAAAACAATAAAACTACGGTTGCTAGTGGGAGCCACTGCTGGCCAATTGACACGGGCGCCCTTTTTTTTTTCTTTTTTTTTTTTTTTGCCTAATAATAAAGGAAAGAAAAAAGCAATGGGAGGTACCTATAGTACCAGAAATATTTAGCTTAAATGTATGTGGTTGCAAGGAATAATTTCGTTTTATTTTGGTCACTAAACATCTGCAGTTTTTTTTTTTTTTTTTTTTTTTTTTTTTTTTCAGCATTATCCAAAAAAAAAGAAAAAAAGTAAACGAAGCAAAAACCAAAGTGGTTGCAAGGAATAAGTCCGTTTTATTTCGCGTCTCAACATAATTTATTTTGTTCAATAAATTACTGGGCTTTTAAGGGGGTGAGGCAATGGAAGGTACCTATTGTCCAAGAAGTATATGTAGCATAAATATAAGTAGTTGCAAGTAAAAATTCTGTATTTTGGTCAAACGTCCTCGGGTTTTATTGGCAAAAGAAAAAGAAAATAAAAGGTAAATGGAACTATTTAGGAGGCAACTTCATCATATTAGTTGACGTCATTCAGTAAAGGTCCCGTTTTTTTTTTTTTTTTTTTTTTTTTTTTTTGTGTTAGCATGAAAATAAAAGAATGCACCAATTTACTCGGAGGAAAAGAATATGTCTGTAAGTGACGCCATATTTTAATGGTAGATTAGCATTCGTTTATGATGAGAAAAAGGCTAGTCTGGAACATGGGAATTGTCAGTGCGCAGCCAAACCGAATGGATGGAATTTGGGTAGGGAGACATTATTTATTTGGAAATTGAGAATATTATGTTATGTCTATGTATATAATAGTCAGTTACAATCAGTGTAAACACCTTATGACGAATTTGTAGAATTAGATCTGGTGACAACTGGTAGCAGTGGAAGGAGAAAATAGGTAGAGAAAAATAGTGACTACTTCCTCTAAAGATGTTGCGATTGTATTGGTGTTGCTTGTAGGATGAAATGTAGCATTTTAATATCAAGAGTAAATATGTCAAAAATGGTGTTTGAAAGCTACATAAGCTATCAGGATAAATGTAATTATGTGGCATCTGTTGTTGCAAACCTACGATACTTTGGTCCAGAGGGGGATTTCTGCAGTTGTTTGATTATATAAATAAATAAAAGCACAAAACCCCATTTCAGAAGGTATCCTTTGTCTCTCCGTCAGAATGAGGTCATTCAAACCTATGGAAATATTAGTGCATGGCTAAAGAGATAAGATATCATTTGATGACCATTTAGTTCTGTATCGTTGCAATTGGGGAATATGTAAGGTCGTTTGATCAATGTTCAATTGTCCATCGATTCCATTTAAGTATTTATTGTAACATGAGAATGGTTTGAAACTGACGCATTGTAGCCATTGGATTTTTACATGTCCTCGCATCTCTGTAATAACTGACTTTCACTATCTGTCTCTGCCTCTACTTGTCTGTCTCTGCTTCTCACTAAAATATTATACCTACCATTTTAAGGCAATTTGACTGGAAAAAAGTTTAAAAAGTCAATTTTTGCATATCTCGTTAGTTTGAAATTTTCGAAATTTTAAACTCTTGTTTTGAAAATTTTAATTTTTTTTAGGATTCTCTAACATAATTTATTCCAATTGTAATGTTCATTATGGTGTCTTAAATAATTTTAAGACAGCTTGTTTAAAAAAAAAAAAAAAAAAAAGTAATACTTCTCCACCTGGAGTAACGTTTTCTTTTAAGTTCTTCTTTTGTTATTGTAGTGAAATTCGAAAATTGAAAAAGCAAATTTCAAGTGAACCAATCGTATCTACTAAATTGTCATGTCACATTAATGAACATATTCAAAAATTATGAAAAACGATCAGGTAGAAAATTAATTATTAATAATAGTTTTCAAAGAAAATTGAGTTTTGCACCCCATTCCCCGAAGAGTTCAAATTGTAACAAACAGAGGTAAATATTTTCTGAAAACGAAATCTTTGGCCAATTTAGCAAAAATTATTTTTTGTTAATGGTCTTTAAAAACTGTTTTCATTAATAATTAATTTTCTACCTAATCGTTTTTTGTAGTTTTTAGATATGTTCATTACTGTAACATGACAATTCAGTAGATACGATTGGTTTCACTTGAAATTCAATTTTCAAATTTCACTACAGTAACGAAAAAGGACTTACTTTTGTCTCCTCCAGAGTGTCGTCTTGTGTCTGACTGTGCCCTTGCAGGGAAGCAAGTAAAATGTAAACTGTTGTCTCACCATTTTTTATTTTTCACTTATGTTTTGACGGATGCGTTTTTATGCCTCCTTTAGCTATCTTGTTCATCCGCATTTAACCGTATTTAATTGATGGAATATGAAAGAAAAAAGAAAAATCCCCCAAAGACAAGAGCACGTTGGTCCAAAACACAGTTGAGTGATAAGAATACGAGCATTTATAGGCAACAAACTGAAAAAATTGTCAAAAACAAATATATAGCAAATATATAGCAAATAAATGTTACCAAAGGCAAGATAAGTTATTCTTCTACCTTCCTGGATAAGTTTTTGTGTTTTTAATTTATTTCAAAGCGTTCTTTAAGTTTAAAACACAAGTAGTGTTGAGTTACTAAGTTAGAACGATAGTTCACATGAGCTAATCATCTGGGGAAACTCAATAAACTCTCAAAAGTTGAACATGAAACAAAATACTACTAGAAATCCACCCAGTAAATATCATGGTGACAGATATTGGATAAATTTCTATCAGTATTTTGTTTCATTTTCGAGTTTTGGGCGATTATCGAAACTCCAAAGATGTCTGATGTCAGTGATTTTGCTCACTTTTTAGCCGCGTGCAAGCGACTCTATAAGTCAGTCGGTAACACTTTTGTGCTTGGCCTTTTTGGTTAAGATCAAAGGTCTATTGTTAATAGATGCTGTTCTTAGCTTTTTAAGATTTTCTTGACTTTTTGGCCAAGATCAAAGTGTAGTATCTGTTACTACACGCTGTACTTAGTGTGATATAAAGTGGGGGATCACTTTTCTGTATTAATTTGATGTAAAATGATCACCTACTTTACAACCAGTCAGTCTCCAAGCCATTCAAGTCATTCTCCAGATCATTCAAGTTGTTTTTGAAGGATTCCAGTTATTTTTTAAGCATTTAAGTCATTCTTAAGGTCATTCAATTCATCCTTAAGTTCATTAAAGTCATTCTAAGTCATTTACTTTTTATTTATTCAAGTCATTTTAGTTTATCTTTAAGAATTTCATATCAATCCTACATTCAAGCATTCATTCATTACACGAGAGCATGCGACTAATGGCTATCGGCCTTGTTCTAACTTAGTAACCTGGTGCTGCTTATTTTTTTTTTCTTTGTTTTTTTGAATCCTTTGAGATGAGGCTGTATTCATTTTTGTTTTAATTTTATTTATTTTATTTATTTATTTTTTTTTTTTGCCGATTGTTATCATCTTCATATGACCACCTGAAAAAGGCCAGAAGATGATTTGGCTGAAACGTGGTGAAATAACAATAACTATGGAGATACGGATAATAGTCCGCAAAAAAAAGTGAATTGATGCTACTTGTTTTAAACATAAGTTAAAACGCAAACATCTTATCCAGGTAGATAGAAGAGTAAGTTAGTCTTGCCTTTGGTGACATTTATTTGTTACATTATTATTTTTATTTATTTATTACCACTATTTCGGTTTGTTGTCTATAGTCAAAAAATTCCTTAAGGATAGTAGTCTGAAAAATAACATAAAAATAATTGCAAATGATCCCTCTCTCAATTAGATTTTTGCGTTTTGCTATTTTGACACTAATTTCTATTTTAGTTTTTATAAATTATTCTTAAACTATACTTTTTAGTTTGTTAAAAATGAGCAAAAATAATAGCCTTACTTAGAATGAGTACTTTGTCAAATTGATAGTTGAATATGATTAAATTTGTGCTCGATTTTGCATTAAATACTAATCCATATTAATCTTTAACTGTGCACCGAACAGATACCATGATACTTAGTTCGCTGTACCTTATAACAAAGGTCCATACAAAATTTCAGCAAGATTAGCCCAGTAGTTTCTGAAAAATAGAAAAAGTGGGGTGGACAGACTGACAAGGAAATATAGATTTCGTTTTTATTTTTTTTTATTTTTAACTTGAAATGAACCAACTGTATTCATCAAATGCTACTATGTAGTTTAAGATTTAAGAGGTGTGATGCTTACTTGGCAGGTGTCAGGAACTTGAACTACTTTCATGCAAGTGCTTCATCACCTGGGACTGTATTTAATTGTGCGCACGCACGCACACACGCACGCACGCACACACACACACACACACACACACACACACACACACACACACACACACACACACACACACACACACTCACACTCTGAATATTCTGAGCTTTAGCTAAAGTAATAATCATTACAGAAACACACTTAATATATTGGCCTAGATAGCACAAATATACCTGCTGATATATATTACATGTTATGCTTTCATTCTGGTTTGTTGGATTTTTTTTCTCCCAACAACGAGAGCACTTAGCCTACCTACCAGCAGTGCTTCTGTCTTCTTCCCCCCCCCTTCCTTTTTTTTTTTTTTCTCCTCCATCCCTACATCTACTGAATATAGGTTACTCTGATCTGTCTGACCTGGTGGTGTGACCTGTCTACTCTTTAACTGGAATAATTATTTATATACACATATACAGGGAGGTGCAAACGTCTGAACCTATGGGCAATTTATTATATAACAATTTAGTTTTACGTATAATTGATTTACTTGTAGTCAATTTACCACAAATGATTTCTTATTCTTGACATGATACTTAAAGGATCCAAATTCTATCTAATTTTATTATCTTCAGAGATAAGAGGGAATAATTTTGTTCAGAAATGTGCAAAGATCATGCATCTCCTGAGTAAGAAAGTGTTTGGAAAAAGATGGAAATTAGTCCGAACGCTTATTGTAAATTGTTTGATAGGTACATATTCATAAATAAATCAATTGTAAACTATAAATTGTTATATAATAAATTGCCTTTGAGTTCAGACTTTTGCACTACCCTGTATATATATATTCACGAGAATAGAAAAAAAGTGTGCTTAAAAGAAAATATTGAAAAAAAAAAAAAAAAAAAAAAAAAAAAAAAAAAAAAAAAAAAAAAAAAAAGATACCAATGTCATATATATTAAATCTATTCAATAATTTTTCATGGTAAACAACTGACGATCCATACAATAATATTAAGACTAGTGTAAATCATTGGAAACAAAATAATGTAATGATTACAAGAAATTGACTTGCAAGCAAGTTTTCTGAGAAAAAAAAATTTTTTTTTCATAGTTTTAAGGATTGAAAACTTTCAAGACTGCATATAAATACCTATATATGCAAAATTGTTCCGTTTGAGGAATTCTCAAAACAGAACAATTATGCACCAATTTTATATCTCTTTATGATGATTAAGATCGATCAACGTTACTGAACATTATATCTAGAATCTTTATTCTAATTTTGATCAAAATCCATCACATGATTTTAATTCTAGAAAGTATCTCAGCTTCAAGGCTTAAGCTTAAGAAATCTTAAGAAAAAATTGTAATGACATGAATTTTGTTAAATTCAGGTCTAATTGATTGAATTCAATGCAGATTTAATACATAAAATTTTCAAATGGGAAGTTGTACTTATATTATGTCTCCTAAAATCATTTTAAATACTCCAAAGAAACTAAATTTGGGAAATATTAATTGATGTCTAATAATGATTCTTAAAATTTCAAAAATATTGAAAGTATCTGAATTTTTACAAAGGGTTTCCACCTTCATTTTATGCCCCTCGCTTAAAATTAAATTAAACCAAACATTTTGACAGCTATATTCCAAAATTTATAATGTTTTGTTAATTACTTCAGGAGTAAATTCTGTGCATACAAACATACACACATACTTTGTATAGAGATATACATATGTACTTGATTTGACATAATTTTATGACTCATTGATACTGCATTTTTCTCAAGTGTATCGTCGCTTTTTTTTTTTTTTTTTTTTCAAAAGCTTTACAGAAAATTAGATGTAGTTTATTTGAAGCATTGTGATATGGATATAAAGTATTTGAAGGCTACCACAATGCAAGAAATGGAAACATATCAGTTGAGAAGGAAGACAAAAATCTTGATTAGTCAAATTTCTACACAGTTATCCTAACAATGTTTCCATAATATATTTGAAGGAAAATCTCTTTATCAAATGGTACTTGTTTCAAATCACTGTAAATCCATGTGAACCAATGTTTTATTGTTATACCACAGTAAACCAAAGAAAATAATAGAACTGAAATACATTTTTATTTAATCTGTTCAACGAATGTTTATCATAGGGGACCTCATCAAAATGTCAATTTTTCAAATTTCAGTTTCAAATCATTTATTCGGACTGGGGGTTGGGAGATAAAGTGCAACAAGCCATGTAAAAGGACAGAAGATATTCAAGGAGACTTTAATCCTGAATATAATAAATATCGTCATTATCTCTTGTGGACTATTCTACGTACAGAGAACGTTGCTATTCTTTTAATGAGACGGAAGCAACCATTATATCTTTCGCTACGTTCCATGGTTATGCTAGGATGAAAAAATTTCTCGAAACTTGTATTTAAATTCTGGTTGATGCTTTATACTAGAACTGCATATTCTCTGCTGTTCAAGTGAGGGGTAATTGCTCAAAGATCGGCGGCTATGATACATCCAGTACTGTCTTGAACCATTTGGTCATCTGCAGGCTGACCATGATTTCTGATAACCTGTACCACTTCAAACTGAAAGACTCCTTCCAATCGTTAAGCTAAAATCGTTTTGTGTACAGCTTCAAGTTTCTGCGGAGCTGGTGTGAAGAAGAGGAAGAATAGTTGCCATGCATAGTGTTAAGTACTTATAGTTAAGTGTACATATTGTAGGTGTTAAAGACAGGCTTAGAGCTGATAACCTCAGAGGAAGATTATATCTAGAGAGTATCAGGAGATGTATGCTGGACAGAAGACTTTGATGGTATAGCTATGTTGAAAGAATGGATGAGAGTTCTTTAGTCAGATGTAGAACAGTTATGATAGTAAGTCCAGTTCACAGAAGCAGGCAAAACAAAAACAAAAACAAAAAACATGAAAGGAAGTGGTAAAGAAAGAAGAGAAAGGAGGATAAAAACCAGGCCAGAGATAGGTTATTTTGGAAGTTAATTTCTGAAAGCTGTCCTACACATGCCTACTCTCTCTACCTACTTTCATTTTTGGAAGAGGAGATAATAAATTTAAAGAGGTAGAAATTAGTGTTTGGAATGATTGCTTGGAATCAGAAAAATCTTAACTTTTG